>NW_010338238.1:0-6339 GCF_000700745.2 Antrostomus carolinensis
AAACCATTCTATGTTTCTATGATTCTATCCTATGACTGAGACATGTTTGTGTCTTGAGACATGCTTGCCCCACCAGGACCGCTTCTCTTTTGTACGAGCTTCAGGTTTCAAAATTTGTTAGTTGGCAGTGCCTCTCTAGAGCAAGGAAGCTGTTAAAAAAACCCCAACAAAACCCTAAAGAAGTTATGTGGAGGTTCATTTTAAGATCTCTTTCTATCTCCTAGAGGGATTTCATAGTCAATCACTGTCACAGTTTCTTCCTGTAATAATTGCTTTGTAATCAAATATTGGGGTTTGGTAGTATCTTGAGTCCAGAATGTGAAAAACAATGCTCAGCTTGTTTATTGATACCCATAATGATCAGACACCAAGACAGCGATGTGCTGCATACCTGGGCTCAGTCTGGCTCTGATCTGTTCCACAAAATGACTGTGAGTATGCTTCTACCTATCCCTCTGCTTTGGGACAGCCTCACTGTAGAGGCAAGGTTTTTGACTTGCTTCTTGCTTAACCATTTCACACATTATTTCTCATATTAGTGGAATGTAGAGAATTTGGCATGAGTAGTAGCTACAACACACACGTTTAGCAAGTCTTGGTGGAACACACATTGTGATTCTGGCAGGTTTTTGCACATGCAAAATAGAGCTTCCAACAGTTTCACTAATGTGCTTTTGTAATACAGCTTTGTGTGACACAAAACAATTTAGGAATTATATGGCATTCCATAAATCTGCCCATAACCTATCTATGTGGGTTCTTAATATGTTAAATATATTAAAATAAATATGTTAAATATGTTAAAATGCCCACATCTTCCAGCCCACAACATTCACTCAAGATTTATGATGTGGAAAAGATTTTTTTTCTCCCTTTCCAGCACTCACACAAAAACATTTTCATTCTAATCCGTATTTCTTCAGTTTCTCTAAACAAAAATGAAGTCTAAATTATTGTTAACATTTTAAATGCTTTTCAGACTTTCTGCAGTTGTTTCACAATTTGTGTAGTTACTTCAATCAGTAACTACAATGAGAAAGGCCAGGCTGGGAATAGGTGTGTGATAGAAAATGTCTGAAGTTAGGAATTAATACATGCAAAACCTTATAGTTAACAGTGCACCAAATTTTAAAGGAAAACTTCTTGAAACAAAAGTCCATCTTTTATTTTTCAAAATTTCCAGTTTTCACTAAAAAAAAAAATAAAAAAATAAATCCCAAACCCTACCCCTAAGCATTTTTTTTGGTGAAAACAGTTATTTTCCTGAGAAAATAACAATTACTTCTAAATGACAGAAAGAAGAAATGTCAGTTGTCTCCCTGTGGTGGCACAGTGTAGGAGGTGGGCTGAAAAATCCCCTCTCTCTGAGGAGGAGCAACTGTGGTCCTGATGTCCATGATATTGGTTGCCATCAATGGTTACTCCTTGCTCTGAGCTCCTGTACCCGGCTTGGGACAGGACTGGAGCTCTTTGGTGGAGAGGATTGAGTGAAAAGCAGGGGTCTCTCCACATCTCCCTGTAGAGAATATGCTGTCTCTGACACTGATGGTTTTTGGAGCTGGTTGCAGTCAAGCTGTCATGTCTTGACAGCTCTGTAGGAGGAACAAAAGGCCCATCAGACCGAAGATGATTTGTAAACAATGAAGAAGGAGCATTTGCCACCCTGCCATGTCTGACAGTGTAAAAAACCAACGCCATCATAGCTGTGGCTGACACACAGAGGGTTATCCTTGAAAATGTCAGCTACTTCCTTATGCAAAGGTGCAAGAAAATGTTTTATTAAGAGCTGAATTTGGCTTCTCGTTAACTCTGGGGGCTTTGCTGGCTCCTTAGGAAAATCAGAACAACGCCCTTCTCATCAGGGTGCTGCCTTCTCAAAAGGGACAGTGAAATCACAGCATCTCTTGCAAATTCAAAAATGCTTATTTAAAAACACCATTTTATTCTAATTTATGTTCTCAGTGTTTGCCATGTTTTTGACATTTTCAACATTAAATCAGAGGCTGAATACTGTAATTTTTCCTGTTTTTCCCAGTAAGAACTTGGCTGCTGATTAAATTCTTTGGCAGGGAGTGGGCAAAAATTAATGCATTAACAACCTAACAATGAAATCAAAGTGATTTAGAGTTGCATTATCTAAAATAAATTATATTTTGTTAGTACTGTGTAATGTTCTTTTAACTGATGACAATGATTTATTTCTACTTAGATGAATGATGAAACTAATCAGTGAATTGCTGGATAGATGCTTTGTTAAATTAGTCCCATATTCAATTGGGAGTCTTTCATCCATTGCTTTGTGTGCTTATTTGTCATTGAATTCACAGAGGGGTGTGCAGGTTCTTTTTCATTTACATGAATATCACCGAGAACATCTTCATTGGTGATCAGTGGAGTCACATTGTTTTAAACCAGGGAAAATGAGCTAATGGGGCCGTTCTGTCTTTGGTTTTGTTTGGAGATGCCTTTTAAAAACCACCTTATGGAATTCTTTCTAAAATTATTTTAAACTTACTTTTAAAAGGAATTCACCCCACTTATTTCCAATCTGCAAGGTGTTTTTAGCTAACAGCATTTGTAATTTCTGTGGTGACAATTGCTTAAAAAAGGAGAAGAGTTGTTCATTTCTTTTTTACATTTTCTCTATTACTCTAGATGAACTGATGCTACGCTATTTTTTTTTTCTAGTCCACCCACGAGACTCTGGCTGTTCATTAAAATTTTATGAATGAAGAAAATAACAAATGTGTCGACAATGAAAATAACAGATTTTCAGGAAGCTAATATTAATGGAAATGCTTTTGTTAGAACTTTTGCCGTCCAAAGGCAGCATTTGTTAGTCCAGCTTACAATTCTAAGGAGAAAAACAACTGAGCTTTTTGTGAGCATTTAGCATAAATGACAGCTGGGTCCCCACACTGTGGGAACTTATATGCTGTCAACTGGAAACTGACAATTTGCCTAGAAAAGAGTCACGCTGTGGGAGGTAAAGAAGGAAGAGTAAGGTTTTTATAAGTCCTGTGAAATATACTTTGCTGGTAATAGAAACCTAGAAGCAAACTTGGGTTTACTATATAGTATTGTCTCCAAATAGCACCATCTCCTTAAAAAATTAACACTCTCGATTGAAAACTGCCATTTACTGAAATTACAAGTAATGCCCAAGTCTATTTTGCAAGAAAGTAAAACCAGTTTAATTCTGGAGCAGGTTGTAGCATTCTTCCAGCTCTAAAACCCCAATGTAACATTCAAAAAATCTGAAGGCAATTCAAAAAGTCTGAAGGCAGGTCACTTACATGAGGAAACAAATCATTTTTGGAGTCCATCTTCGATGGTTTTTTACCCTTCATCTGAAGGCAATTCAAAAAATCTGAAGGCAGGTCACTCACACCATGAGGATAAGATCACTTGGCATGAGGAAACAAATCATTATTGGAGTCCATCTTCGATGGTTTTTTACCCTTAGAGGAAAAAATAACTTTGGGTTTTGGTAATTAATTAAATATTACTTCAACTTTAAATCCACAGTGCATATCCTGACAAGCCAGTGGTAGAAACAGCAAGAGGATGCAGGGAAACACCTTGAAAGCATAGTAATGGTGTGGTAATCTGGTAACAATCTGAGTAATTCTACTGTGCGTTAGGGCTGGAGCTTCCCTTTGGTTAATTATGCTTCAATTTTACTTAACCTGTCTCTACATCTCATATTTTGGGCAGCCCAAAGGAAGGAATGAGCTGAATGCTTATGAGAATTCACAGACTGAAGCCCACAGCTTCTTAGCTTTGAAGAACCTCTGAGTGCCTTTATCTGTGCTCTCTGTCCCATGAGCATCCTTTGGCTGTGGCGGGGAGGGAAGCGTGTTATCCATACTAACGTCCCCTGCAGCAGGCTGGGTATCCTGCTGCTAACTAGATTACAGGATGGTGATTTGCCAACAATTTCAAAGCCCTTTGAAAGTGGGGGAAGAAAGAAATGCCTTTTGCAGAGAATCAAAGGAAACCAAATGTTTCGTAGTCTCTTATGGGCAACACTTGAGTTGAAGATGTGTATGATTTGTGTATGACCAGGCAATTTGTTTGGACAAACAGGCTCAGGGCAGAGTTCCTGAAATGACCCTACAGTCTGAGCAATCATATAAATCTTTGATTTAAATCTTTGAAGAAAAGTCATGTGCAAGATAACGAATGCAAGTTTCTCTTGGGTCATCTTAAGCAATTGCTCTTCATTAAGCTAAAAGCAGCTGCAATCCCACCAAGCAGCAAGGTCAGTTTATCCCAAGGATAAACTGACCTTGGGGTGAGGGTAACAGAGCACTGGAACAGGCTACCCAGGGAGGTTGTGGAGTCTCCTTCTCTGGAGACATTCAAGACCCGCCTGGATGCCTTCCTGTGTGATCTCATTTAGGTTCCTGCTCTGGCAGGGGGATTGGACTGAATGATCTTTCGAGGTCCCTTCCAATCCCCAACATTCTGTGATTCTGTGATCCTTCATGAACCCTGCCACTGTGGGGGTACTGGAAGTAGGACTTTTGCATAACATCTGTAGAAAGTTTGTAAGTATGGTCTTTTGGAAGCTGAATCAGTTGAACGTTTTAAGCTAAAGGGTGGCATGTAGACTCCGTTTGATGTCTGTGCCATGTCCTGAATTTTCAGTACTTTGCTTGGGGAGGCAAAAGCTTCTCTGGTCTCTTGTGGACACGGTGGCTTTTCACAGAGAATGGTGTTCAACCTGTTTTTTCTCCTGTGTCCACAGAGTGAGGGGATTTCTTTGCAGGTTACACAGAGGGACAACCACGGTGGTGATTTTATCTGCCCCTTCTACATTTGCTTTGGCTCCCTCAGATCACTTTGGCAGCCCCGTTCTTGTTCTTGTGTTTCCTGGACTCTCTGAAGGACAAGATCTTTAAAGCTTCACATGCTTTTAGAAACAAAAGGATGTATGCAAATGACAACTGATATACTCTTTCAGCTCAACAGGATATAGACCTCCCTTGAAGGACAGCAAGTCATCTCGAGTATTATCAGAGGCTGTTTGCAGCTCACAGAATTTCGAAGCATTTAATAACTCCTAAATGTGTTTTTTTTGGGGGGTCTAAAGTCACTCAGTATGTACTAAAGCCATATAATTTATGTGACAGTGTGTTCACAACTCTTAAAAGTGAAAGTTAATGGCTGCTGTCTTTGTTTGTGATTTGTCACAGCCTTGCCTTTAGCTCTCTTGGAAGGAGCTTTGCTGTATCTTTAATAAAAAGGTACTGTTATTTATAAAACGTCTCTCTTCTACATTTCCTTCGATTCCCAGCCCCCTCTTACTGAGCCTGAGAGCTCTCATCTGGTCAGGGTCACATCAGAGGTGAGATGTCCTTTGAATTGAGCTGGGCAGAAAAAAACTTAATGAAATATAACAAGGGCAAGTGTAGGGTGTTACATCTGGGCAGGAACAACCCCAGGCTCCAGTATAGGCTGGGGACAGACCTGTTGGAGAGCAGTGAAGGGGAAAGGGATCTGGGAGTCCTGGTGGACAGCAGGATGACCATGAGCCAGCACTGTGCCCTCGTGGCCAGGAAGGCCAATGGCACCCTGGGGTGCATTAGAAGGGGTGTGGTTAGTAGGTCGAGGGAGGTTCTCCTCCCCCTCTACTCTGCCCTGGTGAGGCCACATCTGGAATATTGTGTCCAGTTCTGGGCCCCACAGTTCAGGAAGGACAGGGAACTGCTGGAGAGAGTCCAGCACAGAGCCACCAAGATGATGAAGGGAGTGGAGCATCTCCCTGCTGAGGAAAGGCTGAGGGAGCTGGGGCTCTTTAGCTTGGAGAAGAGGAGACTGAGGGGAGACCTCATTAATGTTTATAAATACGTAAAGGGTGAATGTCAGTAGGATGGAGCCAGGCTCTTCTCAGTGATGCCCAATGGTAGGACAAGGATAAGCAAAATGCTTTAATGTTTTTCATTAGAAAGCATGTTGTGGCTTTATACTAGCTGAATGGAATCTAGTTTTCTGAGAGAAGAAGGTGAAGCAAATAAATGTGAGGAAGAGAAGAAGTAAGACACTGTAGTAACGCCTGGTGAATACGTGATGCAGTGTTAGATGTTACCCTGTACGTGTAAGTGAGGACAAGCACTGCCACCGTCTGCCTTGTGTCCTCCTGGAGAGGAGAATTGCTTTGCAATGCTGCATCCTGTCACTGTGGCATTTGCATTTCCGAGGCTTCTCCAGTAACTTCTGTCTCTACTGCAAAGTCCGGTTTTGACAGGTTTGATAAATAAAAAAAAAAATCCCTGCACAATTTTTTGCATGAGGAGAATATTAACTCTTGTATTGTAGACAAATTCCATTCTG
>NW_010338239.1:0-1575 GCF_000700745.2 Antrostomus carolinensis
CCTGAGTGTCCCCCTGTCACCTCCTTGGGCGTCAGCTTGCGGCCGGTCTCGTCCACGTACTCGATCTTGACGTCGGGCCGGTAGCCCTCCTTCTCCTTGAAGTCCTGGGTGAAGCCCCGGTACTCCTCCCGCCGGCTGTACTTGTCATCGATGGCCCTGCAGGGGACACGGGGACAGCAGGGGACAGCAGGGGACATGGGGACAGCAGGGGACATCAGGGGACAGCACAGGGGGATGTCAGGGGGGACATCAGGGGACATTGGGGGACATCAAGACATCCAGGGAAATGGAGTGGACACGTGGAGCTGCTGGTGGTGCCTGTGCTGGGCATCACTGGTTCTAGGTGGGGACATGGGGACACTGGGGGACAGCAGGGGACATGAGGTGACATCAGAGGACACAGGAGGACACTGAGGGACATTAGGGGACACAGAGGGACATGGAGACAAGGATATGGAGGAGGATGGAGGGACACCAAGACAAGGGCAGCCAAGGAGATGGAGGGAACACGTGGAGCTGCTGGTGGTGTCTGTGCTTGTGATCGATGGTTCTAGGTGGGGACATGGGGACACTGGGGGACAGCAGGGGACACAGGGGACATTAGGGGACACACGGGGACATCAGGGGACATAGGGACAGCAGGGGACACCAAGACCAAGACATCCAGGGAAATGGAGTGGACACGTGGAGCTGCTGGTGGTGCCTGTGTTGGGCATCACTGGTTCTAGGTGGGGACATGGGGACACTGGGGGACAGCAGGGGACATGAGGTGACATCAGAGGACACAGGAGGACACTGAGGGACATTAGGGGACACAGAGGGACATGGAGACAAGGATATGGAGGAGGATGGAGGGACACCAAGACAAGGGCAGCCAAGGAGATGGAGGGAACACGTGGAGCTGCTGGTGGTGTCTGTGCTGGGCATCACTGGTTCTAGGTGGGGACATCAGGGGACACTGGGGGACAGCAGGGGACACAGGGGACATTAGGGGACACACGGGGACATCAGGGGACATAGGGACAGCAGGGGACACCAAGACCAAGACATCCAGGGAAATGGAGTGGACACGTGGAGCTGCTGGTGGTGCCTGTGCTGGTTGTGGGTGGTTCTAGGTGGGGACACAAGGTGACATCAAGGGACAGAGAAGACATGAGGTGACATCAGAGGACATAGGGGGACATTAGGGGACACAGGGTGACAGCAGGGGAGATTAGGGGACAACAAGGAAGATGGAGGGACATCAAGACAAGGACACCCAAGGAGATGGAGGAGACATGTGGAGCTGCTGGTGG
The DNA here is from genome assembly GCF_000700745.2 of Antrostomus carolinensis. Classification (NCBI taxonomy): domain Eukaryota; kingdom Metazoa; phylum Chordata; class Aves; order Caprimulgiformes; family Caprimulgidae; genus Antrostomus; species Antrostomus carolinensis. The sequence goes on from NW_010338239.1 coordinate 1,296, forward strand.
TGTCTGTGCTGGGCATCACTGGTTCTAGGTGGGGACATCAGGGGACACAGGGGACATTAGGGGACACACGGGGACATCAGGGGACATAGGGACAGCAGGGGACACCAAGACCAAGACATCCAGGGAAATGGAGTGGACACGTGGAGCTGCTGGTGGTGCCTGTGCTGGTTGTGGGTGGTTCTAGGTGGGGACACAAGGTGACATCAAGGGACAGAGAAGACATGAGGTGACATCAGAGGACATAGGGGGACATTAGGGGACACAGGGTGACAGCAGGGGA
>NW_010338239.1:1622-1936 GCF_000700745.2 Antrostomus carolinensis
GGATCTGCTGGTGGTGCCTGTGCTGGGCATCACTGGTTCTAGGTGGGGACATGGGGACACTGGGGGACAGCAGGGGACACAGGGGACATTAGGGGACACAGGGACAGCAGGGGACACGGGGACAGCAGGGAGGATGGGAGGACATCAAGACAAGGGCACCCAGGGAGATGGAGAGGACACGTGGAGCTGCTGGTTGTGTCTGTGCTGGTTGTGGATGGTCCTGGGGGGTACATGGGGACATCAGGGGACACAGGGGGACATTGGGGGACACAGGGGGACAGCAGGGGACACGGGGGTGACGGGGTGCCAATGGG
>NW_010338240.1:0-410 GCF_000700745.2 Antrostomus carolinensis
CCTCCCCAGTGGTCATCTCCAGGGTGGAAAAACCAAGCGATGGCTTGGGCTTTCCAAAACAGCTCGTTTGCTGTGGGCCAGCTGCTCGCTTCCCGGCAAAGGGCTGTATTTTTTCATGGTTGTTGCCAGGGCAGGGGTTGTCAGTGTGGCGCATCGTTTGGTAGTGGGGCAGGTGCACTGTCTGTGTCGACTGTCATGCTGTGAAATCCTGATGGACACGAGCTCCTGTGTCTCTGGAGTTAAACTTGTGTACAAGATACTGTGCTGACCTTCCTGCCTTCATTGTAGTGAAGCCACTTGTATTATCAGCACCAGACTTGGAGCAAGGGGCCGGCTGCAACTCTGCCTTATCTTATTGACAAAAAAGTATTTCTACAATGTAGATAGGGGCTCAGCAGCGATGAGAATGG
>NW_010338240.1:449-5337 GCF_000700745.2 Antrostomus carolinensis
AGGCAGGGACTCTGTGGTAGAAATAAGGCTTTGTTCACATGGGAGAAGGTATGATAAACATGTCAACTGAGACCGGCTGCAGTTAGCAAATGCAAAAATACAAGGCAACGTGCCAGCAAAGGCAGAGGTGTCGGTGATTGTTTTAATCCTTCAAAATAAGGCCTATAAATTACTTTGAATTCACTAGGAATGCTCTTAAGTCTGTAAGCTCTTGAGTGTGCCTCTTCTCTGTTGCTGCTGACTTGTAAATAATCCATTTTCAGTGTGTCAGGGGTTGATGCCTGAAAGTATCAGAGATTTGTAAAAATAAATACAGGACTAAAAGAGATAAAAACATGCTGCCTGGAAGTCAGATGTTAAAACTGGGGTAATGCCAAAGTTAAGTTACCTTAATTCAATGCCTTTGTGCTTGTATCGTAGCATGTGATCTAATTGCAGTCTGTCTGCATACTGTGGCATCTTTAGTACCAACAAATGCCCATACAGCATCCACAGCCAGTCTGGGACATCAGACCATGCCATGCAAAGGAAATCTGTAATCAAGTCTGATGACTCCATTCTGCAGATTATAAGCAGAGAGAGTCTTGAATAAATAAGATGTTGAGGTATTTTGATGGCCTATATCTTGACTCTTATTCCACCCTGAATATGTTCAGATTGCAGCTTTAATCAATTTCACCATAGAGAAGCGTTCATCAGTCCTGCAAGCAATACCTCTGGTGTTCCCAGCCAGCTTCCTCAAATCCCCAAAATTTTCCTTAAGGCCACTGAGGAAGGCACAGAGCGATGTAGTGCTCTCGTGCAGTGAGCCTAGTTTTTTCTTCAGGCTGTGTTGACTCTGTGGCTCAAGCATGGTAAATCCATCCTGTGTCTGCAAAGCTCTGTGTCCTGAGCACCTTGTCAGGCTAGTGCTGCGTGTGGGTGGGAGCACCCAGTTTCCATCCGTGGGAGCCTAATGCTTTTGCAGGCAAAGGGACACTGCAGTGCCATGCTTAAATCAGCACTGCATTCGATTTTCACAAATTGTCCAATCCTTTTTTCAACCCACTTATGTACTTGGTTGTCAAAGCCTATGGCAAGGTAATTTCATTTTGCCTGTTAACTTCAATGGCTGCCCCTTCTTTTGTAAGAAGCAGTGAATAAATATACGCTAAATAGCAAAACTGACCTTTCCCTGTGTTCATATCATCTTCCAATTTCTCTAATGAATTAGGGAGGAGTAATAGAAAAGTCTCATTCCCTGCACAGCCTGGAGTGCACCTACAAGTGCTGAAGACTTGAGCCAGGATGTGTAGAAACTGCTGTTGTCTATGATGCAGGGCAAGGGCTTGAATGGAGTGGGGCTTTTTGTCCTGTAATTAAATAATGTATCATAACAATTCTGGAAAGCAAGTGAGTGGAATGGTGTAGCAAGAAGACTTTCAGAAAGCAATTATGAGTTTAATTAAATCCAGGAACAATCTGGAGAGCTTGCCTGGGAGAACTTGAAAAGCAAGATGAGTGACATGCCTAACAGCAGATAACATTCAGCAGTTCTCTTTAATGCAGAACATATTTGAATTTGGTGTGTTTGGAGCTAATAAAAGTATGGGACAATTGATGCAGACAGAATTGCAGTGGAAGGCTGCTGTGATGGTTAGAAAGCAAAAATAGATCTTGGGATGTGAAGAAAGTGTGGAGTTTTTCAGGCTTCTCTGTTGCTGTTTTTATATTTATTCGTAGAGTGTGTTTAACAGAAGTATTTGCCTGCTCTCTTCACTCATTCTTAAAGCAGTAGAAAGTGTAGTGACATGGTAGAGGTAATTACAGATATGGAAATATCTTTATGAAAAGAAACTGAGGTTAGGAATCCCTGCTTCTGGGGTGACTCACAAACATGTTTCACCTATATGCTTGCGTTCATGAACTGCATAGAGCAGTGTGGATGGCCTTGCTTGGTTTCCCTAGTCCCATAGGAGGAAAGAGATGTTGTGTAAATTGAAGGATACTAATTTGGAAACCGGTACGTGCTTTTTCTGTTTTTTTAACTTTTGAATTTGTTGGATGCTGCCAAAAGAACAGAGGTGTTGAAAATGTTGGTGGAGAGAGTATCACCCCTTTAAAACACAGTATTCAGGGTATTTACTTTTTGTGACTTTAGATCTTCAGGAAGAGTCTTCCCTGTGAAGAGAGAGCTCAGTGACAAGAGATTACTGGCTTTCCTTTGTGAGTCTTTTAACATATCTGATAAAGTACAATGTGAGGAGCTTATGGTCATGGTGACTTGCCTTCTGCCCTAGCAGCTGACAGGACTTTTTTATTTTGGGATAGGTGTTTTTTTTTAAAAAAAACCCTCTTATCCTTCAAAGCACTTGACTGTAATTACTTCACAAAGTGAGAGGAGACGCTGTCAGTCCTGTCCAGGGTCTACCTTAGCTGCATTTGTGGGCCACACCTTCAAGACATCTCTTTAGGTGTCCTTTTTGTAAGAACTAGCCGAGTCTGGAGAATATCTTGTGCAGAGAGATACAATTTTATGTAAAATCTTAGGGCAGAGGCTTCATCTGAGTCCTAGACAAGCTCTGTTGGAAGCGGTCTGCACATCTCGTCTAATGCAGATGTCTGCCCCTTGGTCTTGTTACAGCATTGCCTCCTTGCTTAAATATCTTTCTGCTGTCATAGCTTCATCATATGCAGATATTTTTAGAGTATAGTGACATTGCCTCTGATCTTTTCTTGGATGGCTGTTTCTGGTTGTGGTGGCAGTTGAGCTCAGGAGAGTGCCTTGCCACCTGGCTTTTCTGGCTAGAAACCATTCCCAATCTTGTACCTCTTGCTTTGCAAATAATATCAAATGAAGGTGAAAGATCTGTTACTATAATAAAGTGAGCTGAAAATGCAGGAGTGCTTAGTTCCTGAAAAGCATGTTTAGGTTTCTTAGTTCAGAGGAGTTCTCTTCAGTAGCTGGGCATCTGTAACTTCTTACAGGACCTTGCTTTTGGCAACAAGTGGTGTAAATCCCCTGTAAGAAGCCAGCTGTGGCATGTAAGGGAATTCAGTGTATCTATCTCATCAGATGGAAGTGTCCCAAACTCTGAAAGAAGGGACATCCAGTACCCGCTGAAAAGGCCAAAGTAAAGGCATTGATGGGTTCATCTCCAGGGTCTCTAAGGTAGAAGTGTCTTTTTCCTGTTGGTGTAATTATCTGCACAGTGTTGCCTTTTTTGAATGGGGTTCATTACTAATTGTACACAGTGAACAATAATCCCAAACTGCATTTTCAGCCCCCTTTCTAAAGCCTCCTGTCCATATCTCCTGGAAGGTCAAGCAGAGCTGAGTATGTAGGCTGATGAGCCTAGGCTGGAAGATCAAGATGTGGAGCTGGACAAACTGCCCTTCAGGACCTGTTCTATGTTCTGTTAAAATACAGAACATATCACATGCATGAACTTTGCTCTTCTCTGGAAACCTCATAAATGGAGACATTTCTCAGGTCTGGGATCCTATCTAATTGCGTGGAGGGGAGAGTGTAGTATCCTCTGATCCAGGCACCTAGTGCCACAGCAGAGGCAGTTTCCAGGAGCTGGAATTAAAACTTGCTCTAACTTTACTCTGTTTCAGCAGGGGCAGGAAGGTCTTGGGTGAATGAGGCTGTTATCTCACACTGACTCAGTCTCACACTTTACAGCATCACCTGGTCCGAGAAGAGGAAGTCAGAACTGTTATGAACAACTATATTTTCACCTTGCTTCTTTTCTGACCCACAGCCACAGAAGTCTTCTATGCATAGTGAGTTACCAGGAAGATGTCAGCTTTCCTGGGCATCTCATTATCCAATATTTGCTTTGCTTTCTTTTGTCCTTTCTCATTCCTTGATGTCTTTCAACTAACTACCAGTTTAATTTGGACTGTAAAGGCATCAGTAATTCAGAGTTAAAATACACAGATCTGAGCCATCTTCAGAATGTTACAGAGGCTGATACAGGAATATGTAAATTAATTTATTGTTTTCCACCTTCTCTGTTAATGAAATCTAGCTCTAAATTGTTACATGCGAGTCTGTGTTCGTCTCAGCTCAGAGTAAATTACTTGCAGAAAAAAATGCCATATTTCTTCAGCTCCGACATCAATTTGTTCTGTGACCTTGACAAGCAAAGACTCAATACATCCGTTTTCCAGTCTGTAAAATAACAGTGTGTCTTGTACAACTCCATAGCACTCACAGCTGCTTTATCACAGGATTGCTGATAATTACTGCCATGGTATATGAAACACAAACACACTCGTTCTGGGTGTGGATGAAGTGCTTGATAAGAAGCAGGACACATGGCAGGAAAGAAGCCTTAAGCATAACCATATGTACACGAAAGCTTAATTGTTGGCTTTTAAATGTTGAAAACAGTTTGCTACTGACAGCTGAGAAGACATTCGGAGTGGCTTGTGTTTGTCTCAAGTAGTATTAACCTTGGAGGCAGAGAAGTTCATATGAAATCTTATACTTCGAAGTCTACATATGCAAAACATGCCCAAAAATGTCACGGCTCAGAGTGCCAGCAAGAGGGAGCGTCTGTAGGGGATTGCCAGGGCCATCCCTCTGTCCTGCTCCTGGGATGGAATGACTGCCTGATTCTTGGTGGGCTTTTCTGAGGAGCTTTTGTGCGATGGTGTTGTCATGATTTTAACCCTGCCATCAGCCAAACACCACGCAGCCACTTGCTCACCCGCCCCTGAGGAATGGGAGAGAGAATTGGAAGGGTAAAGGTAAGGAAACTCATGTGTTGAGATAAAAACAATTTAATAAAATATACAAACAAGCGATACCCAGTATAACTGCTCACTGCCTGCTAAGTGATGCCCAGCCTGTCCCTAGCTAGTGATCCCAGAGGAGAGAAGTCCCAAAACTGCAATC
>NW_010338240.1:5359-6804 GCF_000700745.2 Antrostomus carolinensis
GAGCCTATGCTTCCCAGCCAACCCTCATCTATATACTGAGCATGGTGTTGCATGATATGGAATATTCCATTGGCCATTTTGGATCCATTGCTCTGAATGTGCTCCCTGTCAGCTTCTTGTGCACCTGCACACTAGCAAAGCATAGGAAGTTGAAAAGTCCTTGATTTCTTAGCAACAACTAAAAACATCAATGTATTATTAACATTCTTCTCATGCCAAATCCCATACTAAATCCAAAACACGGTGCTATTCTGGCTACTAAGAAGAAAATAAGCTTTATCCCAGCTGAAACCGGGACAGGTGTTTCCATCAAAACATAACTCGGAGGTCTCAGCTTTGCTGTCATTGACACGTTTCGCTGTTTACTTGCTGCATTGGACAGCTTGTGTGGCTCAATTTTCGTGCCATGGAAGAGCACGGAAATGTATTAATGACTGTTGCGGCTCAAGCAGATCAAGTCCATGTACTTGTAAATGTGAGGATGGAGCCGCTGTGAAGCCTATTTCAGGGTTCCTGAACTCTTGTAGACTTCTGTATGAGGACGTGAGCTGGAAGGAGAAAGAGTTCTTTGTCTCGGGGAGAAGAAATACAGAAAGAGGAGCATTTCATGCAGTGATTGCGTGGGAGGGTTAGAAAAGGTTCCAGATTTATGTTTTTATAGCAGTTAACTTTTCAGTGTCAGTGGGGTGATATACCAGCCTAGGCCACCAACTTGAGAAATATTTTTAATGATTATAAAAAGTGAGTGTTGGTGACAGTTCTGCCTCCTGCCCTTGCAGCAAAACTGAAATTTGGCAAGTGCATGAAAAATGAGGAAGACTGTCTTCATTTACGAAGTATATTATGAGTAATTGAAGGGCTAAAACCTTTAAGAGGATGATAAATGTCCAAAGGAGTTTGAAAACATCTGATGAAACAGAATGTAAAGAAGAATTGAAGCTGGTAGGAGGTCCATAGTAGAGGGGTATAATTATCATGGTCCAGTGCAACAGCAGTTAATAACAAAACCTGTATTTTCAAGTCTAGCTTTTAACGAGCAGTGATTCACTGCATAGGTGGGAGACACCCAAGGAGGTTTTCCTCCCACTGACGCTGGACATGCCCAGAGCAGACCTCACTGAGCGCTTCTCCAGTAGAGAGAAACCAGTATCTTTAGACTTTGATTCATCTGTTTTAGATGTGTTCCTCAGGCTAAGATAAGCCTTTACCTTCATCCAGTAACTATAATGACCCCAAGCTTGCTTGTGGGAGACAGATCTGTTGCCAATGCTGCATTTCATCGGGAGAGTCCTCTTCTGTCTGCACTAACAAGTCTCTGGGGAGCTGAAGATATAGACAGCCCAGTCCCAAAATGTATCAGACTAGGCATGGGGTATCTGTCGTGCCTTGCTCGGTGTGGTGGGTTGATGTTGGCTGAGTTCCAGATGCCCACCAAAGCCCACTCT
>NW_010338241.1:0-3740 GCF_000700745.2 Antrostomus carolinensis
CCCAGCCTGTATTGATATTGGAGATTGCCCCCACCCAGGTACAGGACCTTGTGCTCAGTCTTGTTGAACCTCATGACGTTCACACAGGTCCAGCAGCTTGTCCAGGTCCCTCTGGATGCCATCCCATCCCTCAGGTATGTCAACTGCAACACTCAGCTTGGTGTCATCTGCAAACTTGCTGAAGGAGCACTCAATCCCACTGTCTATGTCATTGATGAAGATATTAAACAGTACTGGTCCCAATATGAATGCTTGAGGGACACCACTCATCACCAGTCTCCATCTGTACTTTAAGTTGTTGACCACCACCCTCTGGATGCAACCATCCAACCAATTCCTCATCCACTGAACAGTCCACCCATCAAACCCATCTCTTTCCAATTTATCGAGAAGGGTGTTGTGGGGGATCACGTCAAAGGCCCTACAGCAGTCCAGAGAGATGACATCCATAGCTCTTCCCTTGTCCACTGATGTAGCCACTCCATCATAGAAGGCCACTAGGTCAGTCAGGCAGGACATGCTGTTGGTGAGGCCATGCTGGCTGTCTCGAATCACCTGCCTGGATTCAAGGAGAACACCTCTCAGCTTCCAGGAGAAGGTGTTCCAGCCTGCTGATAATTTTTGTGGCCTCCTCTGGACCTACTCCAACACTTCCATGTCTTTCTTGTGTCTTGGTGGTGAAGTCTGGTTGGTTTTCTGGAAGGCCTAAAGGTTGTCCAGTGCAGCAGCATCCTTCAGGCAGCAGCAGATGTGGTTCATTCTGCTAATCGGTGGTGCAGACCCAGCTTAAGGCAGTTGGTATTATTTTCACACAGAATCACAGAATGTTGGGGATTGGAAGGGACCTCGAAAGATCATCCAGTCCAATCCCCCTGCCAGAGCAGGAACCTAAATGAGATCACACAGGAAGGCGTCCAGGCGGGTTTTGAATGTCTCCAGAGAAGGAGTTTAACTGTTTCCATCGTTCGTATGCTACTGAAATATTCTCGACAAGTTTGCTCCTCGGGCTGGACATCCCACCATGGGCAAGAGCATCATTCTACCACATGGACCCTTTTAGCTGCGTCCGAGGAAGGAGATGAAAAACTCTTCTCTTGAATTCAGACTTGCACACCAGAGCCGGCTCTTCACACCTCCTAGTCGGGAGCTTACGGCTCATGTCGCAAATCCCACCTTCTTTACCCATTTATGTACTGGTTTTTGAAGGTTTCTTTCTTGCATTGCTTCTATATTTTTTTTAGCTGAACAATTACCCAGATGATTCGGGCTTTTTCTGTAAACACCTTTCAGAGCAGTTGGTCATTCCCAGTCCCCGCTCTACCCCTGCCCCAGAGGAACTGGTGCCAGAGATGCTGTTGTGGGAGAGCCAGTCTGATTCCTCTGAAGTCCTCAGTGGCTTTCCAGTGTTTTCTTCCCGCGTTTAAGTGTGTTTCATTCTCTGAGTAACACCTTCCAGTGAGTTGTTCAGAGCTATTTCCCCTCTTGTTTTCTCTTCTGGTTCCGCTGACTCACAGTCCAGTGAAAGGTGAATAATTGAGATTGTTTTCCCTGCGTGTTACTTGGAGTGAATGAAATTGAGTGTTCGTAACCAGTGTGAATGGTCTCGTCCTGGATCCTAAAACCCTTTGCAAGAGATATTAAGTGTTGAGTGTTTCTGCCAACGTCTCTCCAAGTTCTCCAGTGACAGGGCGATGTGACAGTGTTGGTGTCACTGTTCCTTTGCTCGTGCCCTGCACTAACCTCCTTCCAGTCTCTTTCATTTTAGGAGATCTTTTTCCTTGCCAGCTAACTATTAACCACAAACTGCTTGTATTTTTAAAAACCTGTGTTAATCGTGGAGCTTAAATAAATGAGATATTTTGCATCCTTGGACGAGAGCAGAGAAACCAACACCAGCTCCCTGCTTCCAACTGGCTGCTCCACCAGCTGCCCAGCACGTGCTTGGGGGGGTTATTTTGGGGTTTTTTTAAGATAAAATTAAACAAACCAGAAGGATTCTTCTACCCCCACAGAGGCTCATCACACCGATCACGTCCTGGTTTGTCACAGGAAGGTCAGCAGCATCCGCACGGAGCTGGGGCTTGAGGATTTGTTATCCCTCTGCATATGGTGGGTGCATGATTTGGGGCTGGGCCGGGATCCTCAGCAGCCTCTTGGAAAACTAAACGTGGTATCTTTGGAATTTTGCTTGCCGGGATGTGAGCTGGAGGTCAGTGGGGAGCGTGTCCTTTGGTCATCCTGCTCCTGGGCACCAGCTGTGCTGGGTTTCTCTTGGCTCGGTGCTTTAGATCCCCTGGGAGGAGAGAGCAAATGGCTGAGCAGAGGTGGGAGGAAGAAATGGTCCTTTTCCTGCTGCAGTCAGCAGCAGGTACTTTGTGGTGCTGCAAAAACGATCCTGATCGTTCAGTAAATAGGACAAATCCCCCCCCCCCCAAAAAAAAATAAATTAAAAAAGAAACAACAAAGACAAAAATCCAAAATGCAACAACACCAAAAAATCAGCACAACTTCTCCTGGAAAGACACAATACATGAATTGAGAACAAAAACCAGCTGTGCAGAGAAAACTGTTCAGGAATGGAAAAATCAGGACCAGGTTCTGCTGGTCACCAGACAGACCATAAAGCAAGTTGGAAGCAGGGAGCTGGTGTTGGTTTGTCTGCTCCTGTCCAAGGATGCAAAATGTCTCATTTATTTAAGCTCCATGATTGATGCAGGTTTTTAAAAACAAAAGCAGTTTATGGTTATAGTTAGCTGCCAAGGAAAAAGTCTCCCAAAATAAAAGAGGCTGGAGAGGTGTTGGATGGTTTGAGTCCTGGTGCTGGTGGTGGGGACCCATCTCCTGATCCTGGGTGACCTCAGGGACGAGGGAAGGGATGGGACCAGCTCTGCAGAGCTCTGGCCATTGCCTGGAGACTGTAGGAGAGCCAAGGGGGTTTGCTCCATGGAGGAGGGAAAACACGCGTGATCCAGGAGCAGCGCTTGGTCCTGGGCTGGGAAGCTTGGCAGCAGCTCAGCCAAGTTTAGAGATACAATAAAACTGCTGGAAAAACTCCAGAATTGGTGCATCTTCATCTGGTTTGGGGTAAATATAGAATCATTAAGGTTGGAAAAGAGCATCAAGTCCAACCGTCAACCCAACACCACCGTGCCCACTAACCCATGTCTCAAAGTGTCATGTCTACATGCTTTTGGAACACCTCCAGGGATGGGGACTCCACCACTGCCCTGGGCAACCCCTTCCAATGCCTCAGAACCCTTCCAGCAAAGAAATTCTTCCTCACATCCCATCTCAACTGCCCTGGCCACAACTGGAGCCCATTTCCTCTTGTCCTGTCCCTTGGGCCTTGGTTGAACAGACCCACCCCCACCTCTCTCCACCCTCCTCCAAGGGACTTGGAGAGAGCCACAAGGTCTCCCCTCAGCCTCCTTTTCTCCAGGCTCAACACCCCAGTTCCCTCAGCCACAAGGGAACTCAGCACACTTGTGCTCCAGACCCTTCACCCTCCACCGATCCATCGCCACACTGAGAAACTCTCGCATTAAGAAGCAAGCTGATGAGCTCAACCTCTTTGTGCAAGCGCTGGAGTTTGGAAGGAGAACCAAAAGATGACAATAATCATCTGGGCTTTAACCCCCAGAGGCAGCGCGCTGCCACCGTGCCATTTTGCTTCTGCTTTACCCACTTCCCACAACAGATGCTTGGAGGGGTGATAAAAAGCAGGAAGAATGTTCCTTATT
>NW_010338241.1:3768-10515 GCF_000700745.2 Antrostomus carolinensis
CTGATTGCATTAAATGTCCATCTGTCCTGGTGGCCACCTCCAGCTGGCTCAACCTCCTTGTTTTTTTAGATATTGCAAAACCACCTCTCACTTCACAGGCGTTTATCAGGGATTATCTCCGCCGGGTTTTGTTGCACGGGGGGTTTTCAGATGATGTTTATAAGCAGGGAAGGTGTTTGCGCTGATGTTTCGTTTCTGCGTGCGACAGGCAATGAGGATCATTCGTGCTGTCCTGGAGAAGTACGGGAGCTACGAGAGCTTCGAAGTCGCCACGGGAGGGAGGCTGCTGAGCAAGTGCCAGATCTGGTCTGTCATCCGAAAGTACATGCAGAAGGAAGGCTGCGTGGGAGAGGTAATCCACGTCCCTGCTTTATCACTTGTAAAAGACAGCTGCCAAATATTTATTTTCTGATAAAAAGGACTCAGATTAGGAAGTGTTTTGAGTACAAAAAAAGAAACTTTTCTGCTCTGAGCTGTGCTGTCCTTTATCTGTGGCTTGGCTGCGTTTGCTCTACCCCGGCGTTAGGATGTGGGTGCTGGTTCCCCACCAATTTCCCTGGATTTTTTCAGTGTTTATCTCTCTTTTACGCTTGAGAGATGAGCTGCTGCTTGTCCGCGTGGCCGTGGGGGAGCGTTTTGCTGCGGGCATGAGGTATGAGTTACTGCTGTCAGCCGTGGTGTGCAGACATCTCCAGCAGCTGCCTTCACTCACAGCTCCAAAAGCAAAGCCAGGAGGAGAGATTTCCTGCGGGATGTGCTGACTTACAGTGCTTTGAAACCCCAAGCTTGGGTTCTAAGGCTGGGAAATGTGTAGTTGAGATATGACCGTGCTGGGTGGAGGGGGAGAAGTTGAGCATCGGTTAGTCCAGTTTGTCTGTGCTCCCAGTAGCATCCAGCACAGGATGTCCCATGGCTTTGGTTAAGGAGCTTTTTTTTTCCCCTTTCTACTAGGAAGGTGTGGGCAAAATGCTTCCAGCACCCTGGGTGCAAGCAGTGAGGAAGATTTCTAGCCTGGCTTTGCTTTTTTTGGCTCGCAGGGCTGCCTGCGGCTGTTGGCTGGAGGTCAGAAGTCCATGCAGTGCTGGCTGCTGCCGGGGCTTCCTCACCACTGCCTCTTGGCCAGACTGTTTTTCCTGGCTCTGATTTTTCACCTCCATCTCCAAACAGGGTTATTCACGGGCATTGGCCTGAAGCAGCAGCTTCCTCAGTGGTACCCAGTGCATTTCATGCCTGTAAAAGTGGGAGTGAGGGGTTCCCTGAGGTCCCACCTGGCCAGGGGACGTTCCTCCTCCAGCCCCCTTGGTTTGCCCTGGTCCCTCCTGGGAGTGTCCCTGGGATGCGGGTTTGGCACCTTGGTCCTCCTGAGCCTTTGCTTAGGCCAGAAAGGATCTCTGCAAATCTCTTCCTATAATTCAGCTGCCTTTTAAACCCAGAACCAGTCCCAGTACCCAGCCCAGCAACTGGCCAGTCTTATTTACAGACCTACGCTTAAGACTTGCTGGTTGTGGTCTCTCTGTTGATTTTATTCATTGATTAAATTCAGCTATTTTGCTCTTCTCTGTTATTCTAAATGCAAATTGAGCTCTGGCTGGGCAGAAAGCCATCTTTTTCCTTATATATTGGTGTACAACTGGCTTCCTTCCAGCCCTGTGTCATTTTCCCTTTCCTCAAGGGCTCAGTAATGACGTTTGCACATCGACACGCGAGATACGTGGTATGTGATAAGTCCTTGTCAAACCATTAGAAGATGGGTTTGTTCATTCCCCCCATTCCATTACAATTTTACTGAATTTCTCTGGGGCAGGGAAGAGGGAAGGGTTTTATCTGCTCTTGTTACAGCAATGTTGGCTCCCCGTACAGAACAAAAACTCGCTGAAACTTCTGCGTCGCTGATAACACAACACCCTGTCGGGGAACGGGGCGGTGTCAGATGCGTGACCTCCCTCCTGTGCTTTTATCTGTAATTCCTGACTTCCACCTCCTGTGCCCCGTCTGCTCTTTGCTTCCCTGATTCCTACTAATTGCAACGGCTTTCTTCAAAAAAAAAAACCAACAAAAACCAAACAAAACTCTAGCGTGGGGGGTTGCGTTAGCCCAGAGACCCACCCACTGACGTGTGGCTGCCTGCAGGCAGAGTGGCCAGGCTGGTGGCAGTCACTGCAGGCAGCTGCCCTTTGTCCCCAGCGCCCATCAGCGAAGGCAGGACCCCATTTTCCAGCACCGCAGGCAGCATCCTCATGGGTAAGTATTTGCTTTAGAATTAACTTTGCGTCTTCAAAAGCTTCTTGTCGGGGTCTGAGCTGCGGATCTTGAAGCTCTTCTGCTTTTCTTCAGGCTCAGGGCTGAGGTGACGCTGCCGGAGCTCAGAGGTCTCCGTATGGATTTTGTCAAGCTCCCAGCTTGCAGCAAAGCCCCGTTGGTAAGTGCTGCATGGCAGCCCCTGAGGCTGTGAAATGTTGTTAGCCTCGATAGCACTAGGTAGCATCTCCTGGGATCCCATCGGCGGTGCCTCTCCCTCTCTGAGGTGCTCAGTGCTGGCGCTTTCTTGGTGTGTGAGGTCCTGAGCAGACGGGCAGGCTGCTGGCAGTGCCAGGGAGCAGGGGAGAGGCAGGACCCCATTCCCCACTGCTGCAGAAGCCATCAGCAGCCTTCTCTTGGTACCTGGGGACGAGCTCCTTCTCCATCATTGCATCCCCAAAAGCTGAGCAGAAGTTTCATGGACCACGAGGATGCTCTGGGGATCCCGCTCAGAACGAGAGAGGGCACAGACCTGGAGAGCTGGCGTTGCTGCTGCGGGAACAGGACTTTGGCTGCAGTCACAGCCCCTGTTGTAACACCGTCTGCAAAGCTGGAGGGTCCCGAAATAAGGCAAGTGGTGCTGCTCAGTGGGCAGATGGGCTGCTGCGGGCAGCGGAGCGCGAGTGCACGGAGCTGAGGTCTCTGCTGATGCTCTGCACAGGGCCATTCTTGGCTCCTCTGTTTAATACAACAAAACCACCCTGTATCACCACAGTGTCAAATAAGGGGAAAAAAATATCAAATAACCCAAACCAGTGCCTCTAAAAAGCCAACAGACTGACACCTGAAGAATGACATCATGAGGTTTTGCCTGTCAACTTCTCACCGTGGTGATGGACCATCGGCTTTCACGGGGGGACTCTGACCTGCAGCTGTACCCGTGGTGCAGGAGCTCTCAGCCTCTCCGAGTGATGTCCAATCCTGTTTCCTAACCCCTGGATCAGTCCATTTCCATCCCTCATTCCCCTGCCCAGCTCTGTCTCAGGATCTCTCCGTCCTTAGGACAGGGATGGGGAATTTCTCGCCAGGAATTTCACTCTCTCTCTCTTCCCAAGTGTCTCTGCCAGCAAAACCCCAGCTGTTAATTCACCCACCTGACTGTCAACCCTTGCAAATCTCATGCAGTGGGTTGCACCGTTTGCTGATGCTTCTTCCTTCTGAATCTGCTGCTTAATCACTTTGCTTGATGCCCTCGAGGATAAAATAGTTTTTGCTCCTTATAACTGAACTGGGTGTCGCTGTTTCTGTGTTGCCTTTATCTTTATGGTGAGAAAAGGAAAAAAATGACAAGCGCTCCCTCTGATTTGAATTCTTGCTCTGAAGGTTTTGCTTGGAGTTTTCCTTGCCCCCTGGAAACACAGACTAGTTGCTTCAACTGCATCCTTCCCTGTGTGCTCAGCCTCCAGCAGCATCCCAGCTTATTGCAAACCCGACTTTTCCATGCCCTTGGATCTTTCTCCAAATGCTGTATCCCAGGGAATGCTTCGGTCTTTGTTTCAGCTCTTGTTGCCGTGCCTAAAAAAGGGCTCATGCAAGCCCTGGTTTCAGTGCTGAGAATCACATCCTCGGCCGCCTCTTCTTTTCCAGCTGTTGCTGCTTTTCTCTTTGCTCGCCCTGCACGTGCTGATATCAGCTGGGAAAAGAAAAAGGAAAAGATCTGTGTGTGGATTGCTCAGTCTGTGTCCCGTGTGCACACGAGATGAAGGTTTCGGGACAGCACTTGCCTTTCCCCATTTTGGCTGGACCCGTTTGGATCGTTGATGGCTTCAGCCAGCTCAGGATGGGAATGCCCAGCCTGGTGACTACCGACTTGTCCTGTCACATAAACCACCCCTGTAAAATAATATCAAAATCAGCTCTTTCAAAGCCAGACTGCTCTGTTGTGCAGGTTGGTTGGTGTTTATTAAAGCGGGGTGTATCTCTGCTGTGGGGAGCTCAGCCCTGGTAGGGTGCGCAGGTGCTGGCCCAGGTAACAGCAGGGAGGTGCAGCATAGAAGCTTTTTGCTCACTCCAAGAAGGACCTGGAGGTGCTGGAGCGTGTCCAGAGAAGGGCAACAGAGCTGGGGAAGGGTCTGGAGCACAAGTGTGCTGAGTTCCCTTGTGGCTGAGGGAACTGGGGGGGTTGAGCCTGGAGAAAAGGAGGCTGAGGGGAGACCTTGTGGCTCTGTGCAAGTCCCTTGGAGGAGGGTGGAGAGAGGTGGGGGTGGGTCTGTTCAACCAAGGCCCAAGGGACAGGACAAGAGGAAATGGGCTCCAGTTGTGGCCAGGGCGGTTGAGCTGGGGTGGGAGGAAGAATTTCTTTGCTGAAAGGGGTCTGAGGCATTGGAAGGGGTTGCCCAGGGCAGTGGTGGAGTCCCCATCCCTGGAGGGATTGAAGAGTGGTGTAGACATAGTGCTGAGGGACATGGGTTAGTCGGGGACTTGTCAGTGTTGGGTTCATGGTTGGACTCGATGGTCTTTTCCAATCGAGGCAATTCTGGGATTCTGTAGGATGTGGGACATGGCGTTCCCAGCACAGCAGAGGAAAAAGCTGTGGGCAGGGGATGGACAGATTGGACCAGGGTTATAATAAAAGAGTTTTCTTCAGAGGTGGGAATCAGCTGCCAGGATGGATGTGAGCTGATGGTCACATCAGCAGAGATGGGCTGCGTGGAGCATCTACCCACGTAACACTCAGTATAGTTAAACTCCTGGGTTTATACAACATTTCACTTGCGTGGGTGCTCTGAGTGTTGTTTTCAGAGGCAGCTCTTGAAATTGCAGGAGGGAAACTTGGAACTGTCAGGAGGATGCCAAGTGAGCAGCAGCTTCCCAAAACCCACCAGCTGGGCTGGCCCCACTGCAGCGGACTGGGAGCTGCTGAGTCCCTGTCACCTGTAAGAATCCAGGGTAATGGATAAGCCAAGGATAAGCAAGTGGAAAACAGAAAAGGAGAGAGGAGGAGCTCGGGGAGGGCAATATTTTTTTAGTAGGCTGGGGGAAAGCAGGTGTAAGAATAAGAACATTTATCCTAGAGAAGAAGTTAGTTTTTCTGCATCTAGTATCTTAAATTCCAACCTCCTTGGGGTTTATTTTTTCCCCGTATAGGGGCAATGAAGCATGACAAGACAGCAAGACGTGGACCTGGCCTTGCAGACCACTCCCAGCCAGCCGAGCATCCTGTATCCTGGTATCAGAGCTCTGGCTGACACAGTCCATCGTCTCCAGCGCTCCTGTAAGAGCTGCAGGTCGGGCAGCAAAGATCTGGGGCCCAGGGGCTGTCGCAGGGTCCAGGCACCAGTTCTGTGCTGCAGCATCTTGGAAGGAGCAGGAAGAGTGCTGTGACAATGGACATGTATTCCTCATCTTCTTTTTTTTTGTTTTATTTAAACTCTGTCCTCTGGCTCCTGTCCCAGGGTTTCAGTCTCTGCTACTCACATCTGGGATTGCCACGTCGGATGTTGGGGCTGTGATCCTGTCACACAGAGCTGACCAAAGAGATGGGGGTTGGTTAAAATCAAACCAAAACCTGCCTCTCTTGTGCCTTCTTATTTCTGCTTGTGGTGAAGCCGTGACCTTCCCTGCCTGTTGCAGCTCCAGACAAGGCCGTTAGCAGAAGCTGCCAAGTCTTCTCCCTCCTCAGAGGGAGATGATCTTGCTGGAAACTAACCTAGAGCATAAAACCAGTTTTAGTCCAGATCAGTTCCCTGCCTTAGTTTGTCCCAGATCACCAAGGTCCGTGGCTGGACCTGGGAGAGGGCAGTGAAACCACAGCCCTTCTTTATTTTGACTTGCCTGCTGGAGACTCAGCACAAGTCAGAAGCGAAGGAACAGTTCTTTTCTCAGAGTTGGAGGGATTTTCTTTCACGCTGGTCTGTTTTAATCCAGGTAAGTGATTGCACTGTAAGTATTTTCTGCTGTTTGTTTGTCTAGTGGTAGACTCTGCTCTGTTATGTTGCACTTTGGCTTTAAGGAATGGCTTTGCACAATAATAAATCTGGGTTAAACCCATTCAGTCTCCTCTCCTTTTTTACAAAAAATAATAGAGAATTGCCACGTGTGTGCACATTTTCATCCTGAAAAGTGTCAGCTGTGAAATAATAGCTGGGTTTTAGAGTTAATATGGATGTGACAGGAGGTTTTTGAGATTAAAGTGGTATGTGCCCGAAGGTCCCGAGCATTGCCACTGCCGAACCTTGGGTGTGAGAGCTCCCAGGGATGTGGCAGTGCCGCGTGTCTCCTCCGGCAGTGCTGAGGCTTTGAGTTGCTGCAGGTCTGAAGTCGGATGGTCAGAAAATGCTGCTCGGCCGGCACGTTAGCTCTCGTTAATGTAGAGCAGCTGTCCTGGCTCCAGCACTTGCAGTGGACAGGTTTCCCAGAATAGATGTTTTTTCTCTCTAAAGACATCCCCTAGCCCTGCGCGTGCGTTGCCCGTCCCTGCTGCGAGTCGCGGCTGCACGCGCGGCTCCC
>NW_010338241.1:10601-11170 GCF_000700745.2 Antrostomus carolinensis
TGGAGGGAGCCTCGAAAGGAAGAACCTGCAGGAAGGTCAATCAGAGTGGAGCCAGAACCTTGATTCCCTTGTGGGATGGTTACTGGCGGGTTGAGAGGTTGAAACCCTCAGGAAGCAGGTGCTGTTGGTTGTTCAGAGCAGGGTTGGGTTGATGGCCGAATTTACTGCGCTGTCCCATGCCGGTGGGGATGCAGGAGCAGGAGTGGACATGTCTCCAGAGGATTCCTATCACCTGTGGCCACTAAATTGTGCAGAGCCCATGGGAACAAGCCAGCGGCAGGGATGTTGGAGCTGGTGAGATGTTGGAGCTGGTGAGATGCTGGAGCTGGAGGGATGCTGGAGCCAGGCTGCCCAGGAGCTGCCTGCTGTGCCCCCAGTGCCCTCTCAGGTTTGCTGGCTGTAAAGAGATTCAAGGAGTTATTTCACCTCCCCATGAGATCATCTTTTTCCTCTCAGCACCAGCAGTGCCCTCCCTGCCTGCTCCTGCTGTCTGTGGTTTCAGGACATGGTTTCATGGGCATGGTGGCGTTGGGTTGATGGTGGCACTTGATCTTGGAGGTCTTTTCCAA
>NW_010338241.1:11706-11960 GCF_000700745.2 Antrostomus carolinensis
GCCCATGGCAGCATCTCCAGCCAAGACCAGAGCTGGCACCCATGGGTGCTGGGTCTCAGCCCCAACCTTAGTGACACTGGGGGGGGTCAAGCTTTTTGGAGGCTGTGGCTGACAGCGCTCGCTCCCATCCCCCTTCCCCAGGTACCCACTACATCCGGGGGGTGAACAACACCCGCCAGCCCTGGCACAGCTCCGAGGGCCGCAAGCAGTACAGCCTGAAGCCCGCCAACCCCACGGAAGAAGGCTTGGCCAGC
>NW_010338242.1:0-250 GCF_000700745.2 Antrostomus carolinensis
TGTCTCACTTTTTCATGCGAACCCCTCCCTCTGTTCCAGGCTGCTCCATTACTTTCTGTCTGGAAAAGTTCGTACAGAACGAGGGGACTTCAGGTTTCTTCTCAGAGGACTCTCAGTGACCTCCAGTTGCTCTCTGGGGTTTCGGTGAGAGGTCGGTGGCTGCAGGGTACTAGTTGCCCCTTCCGCAGCAGAGCCCAACGCCTGCCTTCCGCAGGGGAGCGGGCAGGGGGGAGAGAGCGGCGGCAGGAAG
>NW_010338243.1:0-26454 GCF_000700745.2 Antrostomus carolinensis
CGCTGCTTTTCCCGCAACGCGCGCGCTTTATTCCGTACATCGCCCCTGCGGCAGAGGGGCCCCGGCCGGGCCGTGGGGGCGGCGAGGCGAGGGGTCCCCGAGCCTGCTGCTGCTTCAGCTCACACCGATTCACACCGGCATGGGCATCGCTGCACAGCTTCGGGGCAAGGCCCCGGGGAATGCAGGTGGTGAAGATAAAGCGCCAAAGCCAGCGACTGCACTGTTTCTGTGCTCTCGTGCATCGTTTGGGTGGCAAAGGGCCCCACTTTGAATATGGAGAATAGAAATAACAAGCACTGAATGACCCTGGGATCTTCTGACAAAGATAAAAGCACGGCTATAATCGTGTTAGGAAAGATTCCTGTACTTCAGTGCTTACACAAAAAGAAAACAGGGCATGGTAAACCTACTGTGGCCTCTTCAACGTTTTTGTTTTGTTCAGCTTCGCTGGGACACACAGACAACTGATTGGGATCAAGGCTATGGGATCAAGGCTATTAACAAGTCATTAAATATGATGCCTCTATGGAGAGTCAGGAATTGCAATTGCATGTAGACCACACATCTAACCCCCAGGCTGATTAACTATGAATGAAAGATGACAAATGACCTTTAAATCCCCAGAGACACGGCTCCAGACAGAGTATGACGCACACGTGCATTTGTTAGTAAACCCCAACTTGAACAGTATATGGAAATTGCATCTATTGGGTTACTCCATGAAAACTGTAATGGACTCTTGGAATTTATTCGCCAGCAATAATCAATTCAGAAAAGAACATACTCTTTGGAAAAGGGATGGGATGTCAAACTGAACACTGAATTCCCAGTTCTCCTGTCTGGCTAAGTTGTGGAGAATCCAGACTAAACAGTGAAAAATCCTAGAATGATTATGGGTGCTGTATTTGTTGTAACATTGGAACAAAAGATTACCAACAGCTCAACCTGCTAAGGAAAACTTCATTTAAATTCTAAGGGTGTTTAGCACTGGAAGGCAACACAAATTGGGGTGATTTGGGGTTCTTGGTTACAGCAGTGAATCCAAACAGGGTGCAGTGGAGAAAATATCTGATGAAAATTCTTCATGCCTACACCTAAATAGTGCTACATTTAATAAAAAATACTATCTTAAATTTAGAGCAGTTAAGACTCTACCATAATGTGAAACTATCAGTAGGAAGCTTCTCATGTGATGAGATTCATAAAAATGCCCTAATTACTTTAATACCTTAAAAATTAGAACCCAAATGTGCCAAGCTAATTTTGGTTTTAGATTTAACAGAATTATCAATTTACTTCCAAATTATTTCACTTTGCTAAGCATTTTACAAACCCATATACAGAATTCATGGTAGCTGTACACCATATACAGAATCCATGTAGCGATACACAGAGCACTTAAATCTGTTACTCAAGTTCACATAAAATCTGATTTATATACTGAAGCAGCTTTTCTTAGATTTTATATTTATTACTTTCATAATATATTTATCACCAACCTGCTGTCATATGTACATCATTATTACTCTCTTACTAAAATATGACAGCAGTCTTTTTGCCCATACTTTTTAAATTATTGAACAACCTGTGTTTCATACTATGTTTTGGAACAACAACATGTAGTTGGCAATTCCTCACCTCTCCCAAAGGAAGGATAGGGGGTTAGCCTACGAAGTTCAATAGGTTTCCTCTAGCTTACAGGAATTGTGCAAATTTTTGTTGGGCAAAGGAACTATTTGTCTAAATTGTCTAACTGAATTATCTTGCCACCTTAATTACCTCAAAAATCCCCCTAAATTACATTCAAGGAAAATTAATCTCATTTACCACAAAATGTCCATAATACAAGTTTTCCAGGCAATGCCACAGAAATTTAATAATTTAAATGTTTCATCAAATCTAATCTGAAACTGTTGGTCTGTAAAGCTGGACAAGAAATCTCACAGGAATATGCTTTTCTGTGAACTTTCTGGTACTTCCTACTTTTAAGTTGGCCAAAATTACAACATAGAAAAGTGCAACACAGCACTTTTTCTCACAGCTGGAATTAGGAAATGGAGGGTATAAAAAGCTAAAAACAGAGAGTAGAGGAAAATGATCCATTTTTTTCCAAAACCTCTTAAAAATGTTTTAATTGAACTGGTTTGTTTAAACTGGAACTATTAATGACTGAACTGTCAATGGGAGGATTTATAAAAAATCATTGAGCAATAGTATCCAGATTTACAGTGTGTACAATATGAAAATGTGCCAGCACTCATACTGGATGATAAATGTCAAATTAAGGAATAAATACTGTACAGTACCTAACTCCTGGCAGTTTATACCCTATGTATGTGTATATATATATGCAGTCATTTAAAGACACAATCATGTAGCTCCACCTTTCAGTGAAGGAAATGTGATGTCATTTAGGTTCCTGCTGCGGCAGGGGGATTGGACTAGATGATCTTTCGAGGTCCCTTCCAATCCCTGACATTCTGTGAATCTGTGTGATTCTGTGAAAGATTAAAGACTGTTTAACAGTTACTGAAATGCAGATCAGTTGAATATTCATATTTTGAAGATGTCAACCTTAGAAATACTGAGGCTTACTTGGGAGTGCAAAAGCTATGTGTACAGAAAACTCATCATAGCCTTGTCTTTATCATTAGTAAAAAACATTTTGTCTTGTGATAAGCGTACACTAAAAAGTAAAGGAAACAGCATGGGTTTCAAAGGACTGAAACTGATCCACGACATATATATTTCTGTACTGCACAAAATCAGAGCCTCTTGTCAATTGCAAAACAAAACTGCACAAACTGAAAAAACTGGCAACTGCTACTGTAACTTACAATGTTGGTATGCATTTTGTATGCTTATATACTTTTACGGGTCCCAAGACACATAGTCTGTTAGAATCAGCACAGAACTCAAATAGCTATACAATTAAGAGGCAAGTTGAACAGAAACAAAAAGCTGATAAAAAAAAATTTCCAGACATGGTGTTACCTGATCCTCCATAGGGGCAATAGTTGTTTTTACTAAGGTGGTCCAATGAACAGCTGAAAAGGTCAGAGTGTGGAGTTTTGGTTTTGGTTTTTTTTTTTTTATTTCCCATGGAGTCTTCTAAATCCACACTTGCAAAGGGTATTCTGGCAAACTTTTCTATATGGAACTGATATTGATGACCTGGACTGCTGCTCAGTGCAGGAAGCGTACTGGACACAGAAAGTCCACTTGCTGCATTACAAGGGAAGAGGGGTGAAGGTCCCTACACCATGGCTGCTTATCTGCACTGTGAAAATTTCACCTGTACACTAGCGCATTGTTTATGTGGGCTCTGCATCAAAGAGCCAGCCTTCTGGTGGGAAATAATAATTTAAAGCACAAATAATACATTTCACCTAGAAATAATCTGTCTGTATTCATTACACTCACCTGTAATGAATATGCAGATTTCCACAGAACATAGGGCAAATTCAAACAGCAATAAGCAGCTGGAAGCCTCCCATGAAAGGAATCTTCTATTGCACAAGCCACTGCACAGCACCTAGAGGAGGGTGGGGCCTGGTTAATTCCTATCTGTTACCTGAAAGCTGAATGTAAGGGAAATTCCATCAGTATCATAGGAAGAGCAGTCTGAAATTTTCAGCAGATATCAGTCATTCTGTCTTAAAGTAATTTAAAAATAATGAAATAAGAATTTGACTTGGATTATCACCACATCCATTTTACAATGTAGTACACTGAGATTGTAGGAGGCCTATCTTATATGTCCCATTCAATTTTTTTTACATTAGAATGCCTTTTTTTTAATTAGTCCACAACCCAGGTTTACTTAACAGGTATCACAATTAATGCTTTAGAAGTAGAAAAGTACTTAACAGAAAAAAATAATGTAACTTTTCCAGAAAAAGAAGCTTTAGAGGACTGCTTTACACAGTTGACTTTTTAAAGTGGGCAGTCAGTAGAACACTTTTGTGAGTAAAATAAACAGAACTTTAAAACCTTTAGGAAATAAAGTCCTTTCTCCTACAAAGGATGAGATTCAATAGACAGTACTGAAAACAGATTAATCTATGAGGAACTTTATATTAATCTTTTAGGTAAATTTTGGTAGCAGTTGGAAAGAAAAATTTCTCAGATAAAAAAATATGAGAAATAAAATATGATCTTACTTTTTAAAAGGTGACTGTAATCTCACTTTTTGCTCTCCTAATTCTGAATTGGTTATATGTGTCCAGCATAAATGGGGACAAACAAAAAAATATTTTAAAATCTAACTACTGCTAATAAGGATGGCTATGATGCTGTAAGGAGCTGTTAGACTAGCTGAACATCTTGATATCACTTCACTTGCAAAAGCATGCAAAAAGAACACTGAAAACAGGAGTTGTCTCCATCTTTTACTCTTTGCTCTTCATTTCTGGGTCTTGTATGGGAGGGGCAAGAAAAATAGGCTTCTAGAAAGCAGAATGTCTTTGATTTTCCTGTAAAAGGCTGGAAGTAAAAAGCTGTAAACAAAACACCCACACACTGTTTGGCACACTTGAAGTAAATCCCTCTGCCATCTTAAGAGAAATAAGACTTCTTAAAATTATCATTCTGATTATACTATTAGCTTCTTCACTGTTGATGGTAACTAGTGTATTGAGCAAATACAGTCATAGAGAACATTTTATGACAATACATTATTGTATTTCTTTTTTATAAGACAGTGATGGTCAGGAAAGTTAATACAGAGACTGGTGTTCCTTCTGTAGGTACTCTGGACAATTTCAAAGTATTTGAGCTGTGTTAACTGAGCAAGATTGCCAGACTGAAATTGCTGGATACAAAATCTCTTAACAAACCCCCCCCACTTTAAAAAATTAATTTCACAACAAATACCATGTTTAAAAAAGCGTACATTTTATTTTAAGGGAAGTAATCAAGTATTAGACATATGATAACCAATTTTACAAAAGCTCTTGTATTTGCAAAGTAAAAATCAAACACGAGTTTCATACTTGTTCCTTTCTTATGTTCTCCAAGTGAATAAATACCAGTACAAAGAGTAAATTCCTTTGTTTTACTCGAAGATAGACGTTACGCTGTGAAGTTTCATATTGAAAGCAAATGCTTATTTTACATTTCAGTTACCCAGAAGAAAATTTTATGATCTCCTCCGACTGCACATAATGGAAGAGTTCTGTGCCACGTCAAACCAGATCCTACAGCTGCAGTGCCAGCAAGAATGGGCTTTAAGAAAAAAGAGAGAGAAATATCAATCCAGCTTCCCATAAAAATGATTTCTATACCACATATAGGAAGTTGCATAGACATATAAACAGCATAGATTTAGTACTCCTTAACAAATACAGTTAAAATACAACAGAAATCTAACTGAAAAATCTGATTATCTGCTATTTAGTTCCAGTAGCTACTTGCTACATTGAAGTAAGAAAAAGCAAAATATTCCATGATGACAAATTGTTTCAACTATTTTTATTATTAACATTATTATTATTTTAAAGGCATACTTTCAAACTTAGAAACCTTTTTAAATGAAATTACTTCCTGTTATTTAAGCATACTCAAAACTAATATGTTCGGAGGTAATAAGCATTACAAATGTATAGCAACTCCAGCAAACCCAAAATATTTCCTATGCTTTGTGTTCATTGTCACTGGATATATTTTCATTAATGATTTAAAATATAATTAGGTTAAACCTGTAAAATGCACAACCAGCTGTTTTTAGCCTCTTTAGAAATTAGTAAGACTGAAAAATTTATTAAATAACAGGTTAAATGTGTTTTTCTTCCCGTTAGCACCAATAAGGCAAAGCAAAATAAAATATATAAATCAAGCAGCTTTTAAAATAGCAGGTTGAGTGTGGTGTGATTTTTTTTTTTTTTCCTTAGCATGGATGACACAAACCAAAATAAAATAGGTAGACCAAGCAGCATTTCTGGATAGTTTGGGCTAGTTTTTAATTGCAGCTTTTAACTATTTACAAGCCTGATTTGAAGAGAACAGATGCAATTCCAATCAAAAGCTAAACCCAAAAATTTACCTGGGGATGTCCTAAATGATGAACAAGCAGCTGAGTAGTTGTCTTTCCTGGATATCCAATGGTTGCAAACAGATTTTCACTCACTTGGGACCACCTATGAATAAAATGAATGTACTTTTTTAAATAACACTATCAGACTATCAGAAGTGCACAAGTTAACTGTATGCAGCTATCAGATATTCCACTAACACCAGAGAAATAAATTCAGAGACATGGCTTGTAAATGATTCACCACCCGCAGCCCCATATGCATGTTGTTGTAAAACAGAAAAAAAACCAACCCAAAAACCCAAAGTAAATGTAGGTAACTCACAAATTTCACAGAGTTTATAGATCAGCTCCCCCTAAAAATTATTTCAGTGTGATACAACCAGGTCCCTAAACTCAAAACTGCTTTCATATACATAGATTTATATAGACAAAAACACAGAACAGAGACATTTATACCTGAATAATCTGGCTCGATCTACATGGACGGGTCTTTTATCCTGTGGATAACTAAAAACAAACATTCAGGGTAAAAAAAACTGTTCTGCAAACAACTACAGCTCATACTGTAAGTACCAAAAGCATGTATCATTTAAACAGCAAAGGGGACACACTGCCTGCCCTCTGGGAAAAAGTTGAGGGAAAAATCAGAGCATTCCTGCAACTTACATCTCAATTTGGAGAAGCAAAACTGAAGTAGTTATCCAGTTTATTATGGTTCAGTAATTACGCAGTTATGACTTAGAATGAAATTTTAACAAACACATAGAACTTACAGTGAGAGATAGTGAGGTGCTGTCTTTAAGGGACAAAAAGAAAGACTATGTTATTTTTAACAGATAAATATTGATAAACATGAAACAAAGAATACCAGGGAATGATCTCTCTTGATTTCATAATTCCCAATGAATGTTAATTTATTTACTGAATAGGTGATATAATACATAGTGCACTTAAGTGCTGTATTAGCAAAATAGTCACATCTCTTAATCTACTGCTTAAGAAGAGAATGAAGAAACCTATCTGATGTGTATAAAAATACCTGGAGCGAGTAATATCCCAGATTAGCCAATCACTTCCAGCAACTGCTCCAATTTTAAGAGTATTTTTTAAACACCAGTCTGCTGACATCAGCGGCGTTTGTTCACACTCTAAGGAGAGAATGGCCTGCTGTGTAATTAGATCATAGAATCGTATTGTTCCGTTCTTTTCTGCTACCATGAGCTGTTAAGAGAAATTAATAGCACACTGTAAACTTAGCATGTAATAAATCTTAATAGTTTTATCAGTAATGTTTAATATCTTCACCAATGACACAGACAGTGGGATCGAGTGCACCCTCAACAAGTTTGCAGATCACACCAAACTGAGTGGTGTGGTTGACACCCGTGAGGGATGGGATGCCATCCAGGGGGACCTGGACAAACTCAGGAAGTAGGCCCATATAAACCTCATGAGGTTCAACAAGGTCAAGTGCAAGGTCCTACACCTGGGTCAGGGTAATACCCAGTACCAATCCAGGCTGTGGGATGAAGTGATTGAGAGCAGCCCCGTGGAGAAGGACTTGAGGATTCTGGTGGATGAAAAGCTGGACATGAGCCGGCAACGTGCTCTTGCAGCCCAAAAAGCCAAGCGTATCCTGGGCTACATCAAAAGAAGTGTGGCCAGCAGGTCGAGGGAGGTGATTCTGCCCCTCTACTCCGCTCTCGTGAGACCCCACCTGGAGTACTGTATCCAGTTCTGGAGTCGCCAGTACAAGAAAGGCATGAATCTGTTAAAGCATGTCCAGAGGAGGCCACAGAAATGATCAGAAGGATGGAACACCTGTCCTGTGAGGAAAGGCTGAGAGAGTTGGGGTTGTTCAGCCTGGAGAAGAGAAGGCTCCAGGGAGACCTTATTGCAGCCTTTCAGTACTTAAAGGGGGCTCACTGCAGGCGGTTGGACTAGATGACCTTAAAGGTCCCTTCCAACCCAAGCCATTCTGTGATTCTTCTCTACAGCAAACCTAGCATACTTTCAAGCAAATATTAATAATATTAAAATAGGTACAGTTTTTCACTTTGTACCAGAAAACATTCTTCTGAACACTCTTCCACCAATAAATAAAAGGCACATTAATCTATACTACTGTCACATTGTTATACATAGCAATTACATGATTTTATCTATATATATCTTTAGAAATCCATGTATATAACTTTGGCACATAGAAGCACCAGTTCTCAACCACAGATGCACTGTGCTTTTAGAATTGTAAAGCAAAAAGTTATTCTTTTAAAATTAAAACGTCCCTGTTCTCACTACAAAGAACTGACTGACAGACATAGCACTGTACAAGGAAACAACAGCATTGATCAGTGTAACTGCAGAATATGGATTCATGCTTACTGAATTTATATACCACCTCTTGCTTCATCCTGTAACAGTTAGCAACAGATTTTACCTAAACTTTTTATATTAAAGTCATATATTCAAGTAGTTGTTTATTAAGTATTGTAGAAAGAGCTTTCTGATTAAATCATGAAAGAGCTTTTTTTCATGAGGAGATGATGGTTCTCAGACAGTTATGAGCAATAATTAAGAAAGGCAAAGAAGCATTAAAACCAAAACTCCAATCCAGTAACATCAAAGTTTGTTTGGAAAAAGAGAGCTTTCACCAAAACATGCTCTTCTGCAAACTAAAGGACATGGTGCAGTAAGCATTTTGACCTGCCATAAGCTTTTCAGCAACCATCAGTCTGTCAAGTTTTACTAGCTTTTTGAAGGGGTTTTTCATTTAAAAAAAAAAAAAAAAAGAAAGAGAAAAAAAAGAAATCCCATGCCTACTCTTTGATAAGGGTCAAAGAAAATACAAGCTAATATGTAAGACATATATATAATATATGTAACATTGTGATAATTTTGAGCTAATCTAGTAATTTTGTTGTGCTAACAAAGTTGCCCAGTAGCAAACAATAGCAAACACATTCAATTGTGATACCACCTGAATCAACAGTTTTCCTAGTTTTCTTAGTAAGGGCCAGATATTGATATTGGTGGAAAGCGTGGCGAGAATAGAGATTTTTCTTCCCTATTGCTATGTAAATATTTTGATACCTTATTTGACTGCTTTTCTCTGTTTTAAGTGTGTATTTGTGTGGTAATCTGAACTATTAGTAGCTGCGTAAGGCAGTTACTGATTGGCACAAAAGGCACAATAAATCCAAGATTGCAAGGAATAGACCATTAATGAAGCTGAATATTTTGGTTTATATCAGCTGATTAATCCTCCGCAGTACAATAAACAGATAAGTATAAAATCACAGTTTCTTTATTTGCTTTGATTTTTCAGCACATATTTCATATATTCCAAGCAAGAACAACAACAAAAAAATCCCTTGCTAACTTCAAACAGATCCTTTTCAAAAGCTGGCATGCTTCATAAGTCTATGTTATTGGTGAACCGTGTTACCATGACTGAGAAAAACTTGAACTTTTCTCTGGTAATTGTAAGTTAATATGCAATCATCAGAATAGCTATCAACAACAATTGATGTATGTAATCAAGAAAGACTATTTCTGATGGGAGGACTGAGAGACTGAGGGTAAAATGATAAGAATGAGAATTAATTTACAGTGAATTCACATTAGCAGATCCAATCAATATCCAGTTACAACATACACTAGCTTCCCAAACTTCAATCTGAATACAGCATCAAAGATTTGTAGTTTAGGTAAGTCCACCCTCCTGTTATTTTAAAAGTGGTAAGGGTGAAGAGCTGGAAAATACAACCTTAAAAGCCTCCTCAGGATGCCAGCAAACACTCATTCCAGGAGAACGTAAAACAAAATGGGCCTTCTCATTTCCTTCCAAATCCCAGACCCTAAGGCAAAAAAAAATAAAAGAAAAGAATTAACATTAACTTTCAGTGCCTCAATACATTCACAAAGAAAGAGACCAAATGAAATAGTGTTCGTGCTTTATTACTTCAAGAAGTCAGTAAAAGTGGTCAGTGCTGAAGATAATGTATTTTAACACTGATGAATTAGGCCAAGCCTCTGTTTAAAAGGGCAATAAACAAATA
Source organism: Antrostomus carolinensis (assembly GCF_000700745.2). Taxonomy (NCBI): domain Eukaryota; kingdom Metazoa; phylum Chordata; class Aves; order Caprimulgiformes; family Caprimulgidae; genus Antrostomus; species Antrostomus carolinensis. Next base: position 10,096 of record NW_010338243.1, read on the forward strand.
ATTTAACAAGTTTAGTTGCCTACACATGGAATCTAGATGATACATTCCCACTTTATTCATAAGTCAACACTACTACTATACCATAAAGAAGAGTGAGACAAATACAAAGCAGAAGGTCAGTGTTGGTCTAGCTGATACAAGCAACCTAGAGTGAAGTACCAAGCAACTGAAATCATCCGTATTACCATGTAAAGCCTAAAACTGTGCTGTAAATAATTTTGCTTGTTTAATATATGAATTTCCATTTTGTCCCAGTAAGACCAGATTGAGTAATAGAAATACAAGACACTAAAAATGAAGCTAAGGCAAACAAAAGGATCTATGGCAGAAGTAACACTAGCTCACAAGGGACTTGGCAAGCTTTCAACAAATAAATCACGTGCCAGTTTAATCTTTTCCTTTAGAAGCACCTACAGTACATATCAAGTAGTAAAAAAAAAATTAAAAATCAACAATATTTGGTCAATATGGATTGACAGGGAAGCGTATGCTAAAACACCAAAACTAGGTTAGGTGATGACTGAGTTTTCTTTGGATGCATTCGGTATGAGTGTTAATGAGCCATGAAGCTACTTCGTTTATAAAATGCAACAAAACCAAAACTGAGACTATTTACCTCATAGCCACTGCTGACCTGCCTCTTTTCCTACAAAATCAGTAGCTTAGTTGTAGGACAGAGATCACAGTTGTAAATATCAGTCTGATATCAGAACCACAAGGCTGCATACTATTTATATGCATTTTCACACTGAAACATACACATGTATCTTTCCTCCCTGACATAAAAAAACCTTAGAAACAGCTGATTTTTAAGTAGTGTTCTGCCCAGTCTTTTGAGTTAGATGAGTGGCTACATACTATTATTGTTTATTCTAGAAGATTTTTGCTGACTTCCTCCAGACTTTTTCAGTTTATATCTCAACAGGGTGCTCAAAGCTCTATATTTAAGAGATTTCAAAAAACTCTTAAATAATACATCATAAGTCTAGACAAAATATATGGGAATAAAGTAAATATATTTAATGAACAATTTTGTTTTCTTCTGCCAAACCACAACAGATCAAATATTTGTTTTCCCCGTAGAAAACACAAGGTTTCTAATCTTGAAGGATCAGTCTCCTTATTAAAAAAGTCAAAACAAAAACCTGACAACCGTTTGAAAAAATTAAATATCTACTTGATTAGGTAATTTAGAAACATACAATACTTTCTTCTACTGCCAAAAATTTTGCCTTGTAGATTTGTCCAAGTCAAATCAACACTTTCCATGTGTATTTACTGTGCAGGGAGAAAATGATGATATAACAGAAGACAGTGAATCATTTTGGCCAAAGAAGTATGCTGTGATGTTTCCTTCTCTGAAGTGAGTGAGGTTATTAGGTGCCGAGATAGAAATTTAAGCTTTCTACCTCCCTAATTTTGTTATTTATAAAATGACAAACTTGTATCTCTTACTCTGTAAGAATGATAAGATTGTTTGTAACAAACAGTATCGGATGGGAAAAAAAAGGATAAATGCCCCTCTTAATATTTTCTTCTTTCTTTATCGATAACAAAGATGGTATCGCTTAGTTTTGGGAAAAAAAAACAAAACAACAAACCACAAACCCACAAACCAGGCAATATATATCAAAATAGATCCTTGTTTGAATGCATCAAGTCCATGCTGGTATGGAAGTTTACAATTACATATGTCTTCAATTAACTCTTTTTGGTATTTCTTTGTGACTAACCCAAGTAAAAAATGTGCAAAGACCAAAAATTTAGACAAACTGAATTTCAGTTACTCAATTACTCGCTAATCATACCCAAATCAGCTACACATGCTAAGAAGACTTTCTAGTTTTGTCCACATTCCTATCATGTAAATCAATCCAAAAAGACTGAGCATTTTGTCTCCCATTCAAAGCCCTTGAAATTTTACTAATATTACCAAGATTTTATACCAAAGCAAACTAGTGTCTACTTTTCTCCAAACATTGTCATTTTTTGTAACCATGCAATATGTCACCCTCTTACTTCTCCTCCTCCCACCAACCATTGTTATATAGACTTGTGATTTGGCTTGTGGTATTTTTTTTGACATTTAGAAAAGCTTCCACAATAAATTTAAAGGAGAAAAGTTTGACTAACTACAGTTGAAATAAGGGCCAAAGTTTGAACAATGCCTTGAAAACAGTATGTAATCTGCTCAGTAAATTAATTATTTTTTAAGTAACAAAAGGACTGAGAAATTAAATGCTGCAGTGCTCACAAAGTTTAAACTAACGCAAAATAGATAGTTGCAAATGTCATTAAAGAAAATTCTTGAGATATTAGTACATTTCTCTTGTCAGTCACATCCTGTGTTTAAACAAAAAATGACATCTGCAGTTATGTCGAAGTGCTAAGACGTTCAAACTACGTCAGAACAACTATATTGTACATCATAAGCATGAATATGGATAATAACATGCTGCATATGTGCAGTAATTTTATCACACAATGGACTTTAATAAAACTTGGCAAAGTATTCATTAGAACATTTCAAAACCTGTCTTGTCGCAATGGAGATAATCCTTATTTTATATTCTAATTTTCTGAATTATGAAAAATTCTAACTAGAGAACAAAACCAAATCCTAACTGAATAAAAACCATCATTTGCAATAGTAAAAAACCAAAACCATATTGCAGCCTTCACGCATTTCTCAAATCCCCAGAAGATGGAAGTAAAAAAGGGAATTCTTTCAACATACTATTTCCAACCATTTTAGGGAGGGAGGGGTAGAACAAACCTTGACATCTGATACCATTCCCAACCACAAAGCATGATCAATTATACTTGAACTATTACTCATGGCTTACTGTCTGACCTAGTCTTAATACCCAACATGTTTTTGGTTTTCATTTTAATATCTAACTTAAATACCCCTTGCTGATGTTTCTTTTCATCTCCACTGGACATATTCCACCTGTGAGGAAAATCCTATCGCCCCTGAAAAGTCTAGAGGACTATGAAGAAGGGAGAGATTCCTGTTACAGAGATCACACAACAAAGGCAAAGAGCGAAGTTATTCCTCACTGAGCACAAGGAGTGAGGAGAGGAAGATCTCGGAAAAGAAAAATGGAAGTGCAGAGATTAGATAATGCTATGGAGAATACAACCAACACTGGCCTTGTGTCAGGTCTTCTGCCAGCTCCATATGGAGGTGATTATCAAAGATCCGAAGAGGACACTAGGTAGGACATGAAAGAACAGAAGGCTGAAGTGGAACTGTTCAGAAAAAGAGAAAGGTGTAATATTAATTTCTTGTAATTTATTTTATTTTACTGACAAAATAAAGAATTTAAGTTTTTATAAATCACGTAATGCACTGCCCAACTAACAGCTCACCACTGCAGAATCTGTAGCAGAATTAGGTAGCAGAACTCCCTATGCAGCACACTGTGCAAACCAGCCACAAAAATGGTTGCTTAGGGAGAAAGGGGAAATGAATCTGTGCTGCTTAGCACTAGTCCAGCAGGCACAGCCATCTTAAACTATCTCCTGACTCAGCATACAGGTTCCTAAACTGGTCCTGTAGAGCATTTCCTTCACTTACTTTTGATCCATTAAATAAAAGCATTTTCACAGAGCACATCTGCAAATACTCTTTCAGAAAGTTGATCCATGATCACCATTTTCTTTTGATGGTCAAATAGATGTTAATGTTATTAAAGAATTAGTAATTAGAATCATTTGGATTTTGGCATTAGCTTCTTGTAATATCTACTTGGATATGCAAGCATTGATCTGTTTTTAATTGTTAACTGTGGGATGTAATTCTGATTATTCCCTGCAATGTTGGTAGAAGTAGGAGAGGCAGGGGACCTGCACATGTACTATCTCAAGCATCTCGACTGACTGTTCTTTGCTAATATGCATTTTAGAACATGCTCACAAATAAGTCAAAGATATAAACACTGCTACTGAAATACCCTTAAGGTTATTCAAAGCAAAGCCAGAGATTAACCAGCATTTTTGAAAAAATGTGAAGCTTCAGTTTTATCTTTTCAAGCAAAGAAAAATCAGCTGTTAAGAGTTATCAGCTTATTGTTTCCAATGTAGACATAAAACTAAATGCTTTAGTGGGATGACTGTTACTGAGAAACTCAACTATAATTCTAGCAATGAGTTTCCAAAATACAAGGTAACTGCTAAACAAATCTAGTGCAATGATTTCTATTTAGAACAATTTATAGGCCAGACTGTGTTCTAGGACTGTGTGACCCTTAACATAAGTCATAATGTGTCACACAGGAAATAGCTACCATTTCATCCGCATATTGTGAAGACTTCCTAACTAAAGGCTTATTCATCCACACTTAAGATCAGACTGAAATTATATTCCAAACATTTGATTCAGAAAGTGATTTATTTATTTTTTTTTAACCTGACTGAATACTCATACCAGGAGACCAGTTAATACTTGCATAGTGATTGTGAAGTCCAACAGAAGTTGTTGGTTAATACTTGCATTGTGGCTCTAAAGTACAATAGAAATTGTATAAGATTCTGTATAAGACTACATTTGGGTGACACAGGGATGCATTCAAAAAGTATGCAAAATCAAAGACTAGATTCTTAAAAATAATCCAAGACTCTTCTTTATTTTCATCAATTATGATGCATAACTAGCTTGATAATTGTAATCTGCATACCTCAGAAAGGATAAATATTTTCATAGAATCACAGAATCACCTGGTTGGAAAAGACCTTTGAGATCATCAAGTCCAACCGTACCTATCCACTATTAAATTGTATCTTTGAGCACTCCATTTAGCCGTCTTTTAAATACCTCTAGGGATGGTGACTCATGGTATGGCATGACATTTCTTATATGAAAAGACAGTGGGGAATTCTATCACAACAAACAGATGAAGACAGAATAACATGAAATAAAATATCTTTTAAAAAAAATTTTGGCAAAGATCCATAATCGAGTGCACTAGGAATGGGAAGATACAAATAAAATACAATTTTGGAGGCTGGAATAAGTGAGAATGGCAACTTTTCAATACAGTCAGAGACTGAAATATTTATTGAATTAACAAGGTAATACTCAAGTGCAACAAGCGCTGGTGACACATTAAAAAACAAAAGACAAAAAAAACAAGTGAGTTATCGTTGGCTTTCCTTCATATTGCCTAGAGAAAGGCCTACACAAAATAACTAAGACAGAAGAGTATCATGTAAACAAATACATTACAGATTAAAAAACCCTAAAAACAGATGAAACACTACAATAAATTTTGAGACTCTAGTTAATTAAGTTTCCAGTGATACCAAACCTCTCCCCCTGAATCTCTGTCCAGGGAGCAAAACTAACCTTATGATGGACTGGCATTTGTAGTATGTGCAACAGAGAAGGCTGAACTTGAAGTGACTGATAAATAAATTCACAAAGTCAGCATCATGAGCCACAGCATAAGTATACTGAGCAGAGGTCAGAAAGGAAAGGGCAAGTACATTCACAGATAAAGTGGAAGATAAGCCAACTATATATTCTTTTTTATTACACACACAAGAAGAGAGGAAGATGATGTAGTTTAAGGAATAATTGAAAAAAAAGAAAAAGAGAGAGAGGGAAGAAGAGAGAGGAATGGATAAGTCCTTTTCAGTTTTTTAAATCCAGCACTTGTTGACCAAGAAGTTGCCATTCTGCCATTATAAAGGGCCTGACACTGTCAATAACCTTTCAGTTCAAAATGACGATAAGTATGAAGTGGTTATCAATGAGATTGAATTAACCTGTTAACAATCAGAGGTTAATTTTTAGTGTGCATATGAGACTAGTGGGTTTTACCAGGATGGTATTTTGCATTAAATACTTCAAGAAACATCAGATAGTGTCAAAAACTACCAACAGTGGACGGGTGCCTGTTAAGCTTATGCTGTTTTGCAAACATTTCCTATATTCTTTTTGCAGAGGCTTCATTAAGTATCATAACAAAATGATTTGTTCACCTGAATCCTGCAGCCTCCTATATTGTGTTTCCAGATAATAACTAAAAAGCCATCAATTATTTATTTATTTGTTTGTTTCCTTAATTAAGAGTGGTGGACAGGTAGTTGCACACACAGTTCTCATTAGCAAAGCATGATTCACATGTTCCTACACATAATGCAAATGTTCAAAGAAGTGTATAATGCCTTATAATTTTAAGGAATTAAATGAAATATTCCTTAAAGCTATCAGAGAAGATCTTTTCCTAATCATTAAACATGTTCTTATGATACCAAGAAATGGATGAGCTGATTAATTACACATAAATATTATATAGAACTTTCAAACTGACATAGGAAAGGTAGATCATGAAGTAAAAACCACTAGATTTGAAGGAAAAGAATTAGATTAAATCGAGGAAGTAATTTACTTTTCTGCCATGACCAAGTTTGGCTTTCAGCAGAAATATATAAATATCCTAAATTTTATTTTTTAATGTATACGCAAATATTTATTTTTATTTATTTTTACTGCATTTGTACTCAATGTGTTAACACATAGGACATAAATAAAACTGATTCAAATTTTGGTTAATATAACAATAGTTATTTTAGCTATTTCCTCTGCTAGTCTTCTACCATTTTCTTTAAATTTTGGAATAAAACTTTAAAAATAATTTTATTTTCTATTTTTTAAGAAAGAGTAAAGCAATTATGAAATGTATAAAAGAGTGAAACAAGAAATCTATCCTGCGAGTTCCTCAATATCAGTTTACTATATATTATTGTGTAAAGTAAGCAAAATTTGAAAATTACAATACCCTGCCAAAGATATAAATCAACTATATGCTTATGAACAGCTTCATCCATCTTATTACATAGTCATCTGTGGGACAAAATGAAGGAAGTTGTGCACAATATTTAGGACCCAGGATTTTAATTTTTCAATTAATTTTGCAGATGCAGTTTTACTTACAGGAATTTTGATCTTTAATATAAATACAGGTGTGAGTAACTGTAACATGGTTGGTTTTAAGTCTTCTGAAGGCATCTTCTTTCAGAAAAGCAAGTCTTTTAAAGGTTATATTAGTTTTGAGATTCTCAGCACAGAGAAACATGAGATTATTAAATTGCACAGCATATTTACTTACCAGCACGTCTTCACTTGTCTATGAATGCACACAACACTTTCATTCACAACCACATAACACAGACGGCTACTGCAGTTATTTTTAGGCAAAAGTATTTTTAATTCAGTTCTGCTTCACAGTTGGGAAAAAGTCTTGTGAGACCAACAAGGCCAACAAAGAGTATGTGCAAGAAACAACAAGAATTCCTGAATGACATAGCAGCAATTTAAAGGTAAGACCATTGAATATATGACCTTAGCCTTTTCAACCAGTATCTGACTTAGACTGTCTGTCTTCCAACCAAAATGACTGAACCCAGCTCTGTTATATCACTGTTGCAGCAGCTTGTGGAAAGATTGTTTAGTGCATGAAAACTGAAAATGTGGGTTCCTTAAAGATCTCTGCTAAACTTAGTACTGAGTGAAAACCAGGGAAGATCTAAACATGTTTATATATATTCTGTACATACTGAAACATTGTATTAAGACATTAAGACTTAAAAGTAGAACTCAAACAGAATAATGCCCAAATACTCAAAACTTCATGTTCTTGTACTAAGTGTTCTAGAACTTTACTCCAAAGGTATTAACAGATGATGTATCCTGAGAACAATTTCAGGATAGAAACTCAGTACAGACCTAAGAATTATTCCTCTTCTTACATTACTGCTGAAGCAAATTACACAGTAAGCAAGGAATGATTTTGGTAAGTCCCAGGGAATGTATTTTCCATTAGTTTTGAAAGTGTAACCTTTAAATTCAGTAAAAAAAGTCTTCATGCTCCACATGCATGAATGGAAAAAATAAGAACTCAAGTAGCCAAAAAAAATCCTACTTATTTCCCATGGCTTTTAACCAAAGAGTTTATGGTTTACAGCATGAAATGTCCTTCAGAGTTACTAAGTTGAAATCTTGATAGCATACATTAATTATATTTTTTTTTTTCCTTTTAATTTACTGTCAATCAGACTACTGGTTTTAAAACAGTTCTCTTTCTTCTAAGGAGCACTGCATTTCATAAAATAAACAAAAAAAGGCCACACATTCAAACAGCTCATTGCTGAATAAGCCAAATATAACTTTAGATTTAATGAAGAAATCAAAGATGGGAAATAGATCAGAACACGCTATGAATACATCATGCATTTCTACTATTCATTCCTAATGATTTTGTGGGAATATGGACATGTTGTCTATGGAAAATCTGCCTATTGGTCAAAGTAGTATTTCTGAGTTCCCTAGGGGTGATAAAATCACAGATTTTTTAGATTTTCATTTTATGTAGGACAGAGTAGCTCAATTAAAGCTACTAAACTGTGATTTATACCAGTTGGTGATCTACCCTTTAAAAAATCTCATACACTCATACCTAGAGTGATCATTCTAAGAGCTATTCCCTTCTCTCTTAGGAGGTAGAAGATGGCTTAAGTAAAAAATTACTTTTTTCCCCCCTGAGTACTACCTGATCATTTATATAGGAATTGATATGGTGGTAACTTCAAAGAGCAAATTTATAATTCATATAATCAGAGAAAAAACTAAAACAGGTCCTTAACTGAGACAAGTTCTGAATTATAATAGCTATTAAAAAGAAAAGGCAAAGATGATGCTTTCTCAAGTCTCTTGTGACTGCAATGACTAGCGAGGCCTGCATAGCTGCCCTCCTGATCTCTCCAACTGTGAGCTGCATTGGAGGGATAAGAACAGCATCTTTATAGATTTATGTGCACTACTAGAAGAGGGGGATGGGGGACCTTTTGACAAGGAAAAACTCCTGTACTACAAAACCTTAACCAGCGTATTTCAAAGTATTTAATCGTGTTTCTCTTTTACTTCCAGTTACAAATAACTAAATACATGCGTTTGAAGCAGCTATAATCATGTTATTATGAGCTGCTAGTACCAATGTATTAGTATGGTACTGTCCTCAGATAATCCCACCTCCTAGTAAGGCAAATAAATTTAGCTAAGTAAACAAGTTAACATACATATACTGTTTTTTAAACTTGACACATCTGATGACAGAATGGATAGAGAGGGTCTGTACAGTTCAGCGCTAAGCTATGCATGTCTTCTCTCTCCTATTCTCATGCCTTTTATTCCTGTCCCAGCAGGGGAAATTATTGAGTACATAATTCCAAGACAGAACAGTTTTCTTCATATTGTATCTAGTTAGTTAAAAATGTTGCTTTGAAAAAAGAACAACCCACAAGTCACAAAAAAAGTCAGTCCACAACCTAGCTAACAAGACTAGTCCAAACAAATATGCTTATTTATTTAAGCAAGCATATTAAGCATACACACACAGAAAAAGCCAAGCACTACTATTTCAATAATGTTTTGAACAAAATACGCACCTGCAGGTGTGATCATCACTTACACTTGCAACTTCTTGACCTTCTTTGGGAGCAAACACCAGATCGTTAATGTAATCTGAGTGGCCATCAAATGTCTGTAAACCAGGAAAAATAAATACTTTTACCTTAGAACTGACTATTCTACCAGTCCACAGTAGAGCCACTAAAGGAAAGATGTATGAGTGTTAAGATAAAGCTATTGTTTTACATGGAAGATAAAAAAAGTATTTATCAGCAACTGGAGTTCTTTAAAATATCTAATTCAGGTGTAGATTCATACTGTAGGTGAAAAGACCCCTCGCTATTCCTTGTAGTTACCACAGAGGTCAGCCTGATGCTTTTGCTTGGTAGAGATCAGTGAATCACACTAGAACGTTTTCTCCTCCTTTCAACCACTGAATTTTAAAGGTAGAAGATAATAAATCTCAGAAAGGGTAGAATGAGCAGGAAGTGAATGTATGCATGATCTACATATCTTAAAGAATTATTTTATCTCTGAATAGTAGTTTTTACTAGGGGTTCCTGCAAGCAGCAAGTTTTTTCCTGAAGGAACAATAAACCAGCCACTTGTACACTATATGCCCTTTTCCAAGCAGCCAGCACACAAACGGCCTAAGAGGATATGTCCACTGAAGATGGCAGACCAAAAGGCTACCTTTAGAAAAAACAGTGAAAAAACTCTCAGTGAAAGATGAAACAGAAGACAATGCATGCTGAAGGCTTTCAGAAAACAAAAAATGAGGAATAACACTACAAGCAAAACCAAGCAAGCCATACAACACCTTAGCAATTAAGCACAATTTCTATTAAGCATTTGAGAAGAATAGACATACTGCTTTGTGCTCTCTGCTTTATATGCTGTTGTGCTGAATAGGAAAGAAAATGGGGTACAGTGCACACTCTTCTTTTACTGTGAATTAATAGATATCCATTTTCAAATAACAGGATATGAGCACTCATGTTGTGAATGCACGTGTGAACTATCACTCAAACGCAAACATTTACAGTTGTATCAGAAAGCATGAAGTAATGTCAAAGGGAACCTAGTTACTGTGTAATTGTTCTCACTTGAAGCTTCTTAATCATTACATTTTTATTTCAAAGTACTGAGAATAATTTATCTATTACAAAAGCTAACTTAGCAGCATAGCTTTTCTGAATAAAAGCTAAATCCCAGTTTTAGCAAAAATTAAGTTAGATAGATAGTATTTCAAAGGCTTTTCAACTATTTTGGCCATAATATCAAGACTTTTTTTTTTTCCTCTCAATTTTGTTAAGTGTTTTGTACTTATCTACAGACATCAGTCATCTTTTGAGGCTTGCAGTATACTCAAAAACTTATATGAAAGAACCTATACACGTTTAGCATTAAGCAAGCATGCAAAACTCACCTCATTTTGGGTCCAGCAAAAGTTTAAAGTACATCCAAATTCATTCACATGGGGGCTAGGTATGACTAAATAATCTCTGGTTTCATTAGAAAATCTGTAGCTAGTTAAGATATCAGTTTGCTCAATCTGAGGATTTACAGTAATCCTGCAATCTGAGAGTAAATTTACAGACTATTTTTAATGTGTATTTTCTCTCATTAACTACATCTATGGTCTTTTTGACAGAAATCTCACTTAAAATTTTAAGTCACGCAAACGTTTATGTGTAGATGTTGTATCTGTTACCGTTCCATCCTCTTCAGTCTCACTGATTAAGTCTCAAGGCATAGCTGCTCTTGTTTTGCCCAGCAAGGTATCATAAAAAGGAGACAAAAATATCCTCTGGATAATAGTATGACAGGGAGAGATTACAGAGGAAAACAAGGTTGAATGAAACAACCAGTTCCACAGTTTTCTGAAAGGAAAACACACTATCTGTTCTCTAAGTGTAGCTATTCTGAGGAACAAATGCAGAACTGATTAAAAAAAAATAAATCTCTCAAGCATGCACAATAACTAAATCCCCCTCATTTTATGAATGCCTCATCAATTCAATATAGAAACATTTTCAGCAGCCAACTTAATTTTTTCCAATAGCTCATAATTTTATTAAAACCTAGTGGATTATACTAGAACTAATACATCCGAAGATGATGCTAAACTATTTAGACAGAAATGCCAAGTCTTTTGAAAATTTTCAGCATTCTGAATTCAAATATCCTGCCTCATTTTACTTGTACAGTTCTGATGAAATATGCTTTTTATTAAACAACATTTGAAGCAGGAGAAGGAAGCCACAATTCATTTCCAAATGAAAACCTCAAAAGAAGTAAAAGATTTCATGAACATCCATGAGTCATATTTTACCTTTTGTTTGTTGTTCTGGGCTTGATCCAACCCATAAATTTTGGATTAGTCATGTTGACAAAGTAATGGAAAACTCAGTATGCTTCAAGTTCAATGTTGATAATTACATCAAGACAGTTTTTCCACTGGGAAAACAGAGTAAGATTACTCTGTCTATCCCTCCAGAAGCAACACATACTAATTGTCTACTATAAAAGACAAAATGTTCAGAGATTACTTTTTTACTATAATCACATACTTCCTTCAGCTTTGTTTGCACATTTTGTACCTTTCCTGAAAATCCCACGTGTAAACTGTGCACCGTACAATGGATCAAAGTCTTCCATGTGTTTTTCATGAGTTCAGCCTCAGGTTTATGAAATAGCTTCTCTGAGGTATCAGTTGACTGTTACTAAGAAACCACTGTATCAAACTTTACTGGGAGCCAGCTCAGCATAGCTCACCGGGTATTTGTGAACAACTGAGATTTTGCAAATACTTTAAATCAAAGTTAGGTGTTGCTTTTTTCTTGACAAGAAATATATAGTACATTATATAGATGATTGTCCAGCTATAAGAACTTAAGGTGATTACCCGGAGAAAGTGTAAAAAAACCCCAGAAGATAGTCTCAAAGAAACATTTTTACCAATATAATCATACTAGTCCATCTTCTTCCTTTTCATTAATGAGTTCCTCACTATTAGGTAAAAATATGTATTTTTAGCTGTTTTCTCATTATTTTTAACATTAGACCAAGCCTGACCCAGTAACAAAATGCATTTTTACTTTTTTCTCAGTCTCAGTACATGCTTAATGAAGTCCTTAGACTGTTAATTCCAGTGATGGAACTGGCATAAACAAAGCTAACAGCTTTCCTGTTAAATTCAAGCCAACACTTCTAATTTGTATTGCATAAGCACTAAATGATCTTCAGTATTCTGTACTGCCAAAAATGAAGAAGCACCCATGATAACTTCAGCTGACAAAAATCAAATTCTATGATCCTTCTGTCTACATCAGACACTGGAGGAGCTTATTCATATCAACTGGAACTGAATAATAAAGATAACTGTAATTGCTTGTTTCCTTCTGGGGCAACAAAATAACTTCTAGTACTCTCAACTAGGGCTGTTCAGCCTAAATACCGCATTCTAATGTTCAATACCTATTATATTAATGCTCTGTGGTCTCTTTACTCACTACCTACCATAAAAAATTATTCTGATGTGTTATCCAATGAACATACTTCTGCAGCAGAAATTTATAACTGCAAGTCAAGTGTTTTGTGTAGAAAGAAATCCTAAGGGTAGCTCAATCAGTTCTCCAATGAACCTTTTTGTATGAAAAATAATTATTATCTTAATGGAAATGTAAATGTGGCATTTCAAATTTATTTCTAGGCATCCAGTCAAAGCTACTGTGTAATAAATTCCCTTAAATTAGAAATGCATGTTTTAAAGTGCCATTTGTGTTGGTCTGATACCAGAAAAAAAATCTTGTCAGAACTGGGAAAAATAACCCATCACAGAAATTCTGTTCTGGAAAAAAACAGCACTCAGCAGGCTACTAAGTTGCCCCCTTTGCTTCTCTGGTTGTAATATAGACCATGCATTGATAATAAACTAGAAAAGAATAATCTCATTGGGTATATTCAAAATCATTGTTATTTAGAAGTGTGTTGTTTGTAATCTCATTCTAATTCAGTAATTAACAGTTTACTAGAATTTTTCATTAGAATAAACTTGCTTATTTGAACTTGCATGTTAAAAGTTTAAGCTCATGAATTATCAAAGGTGTGTTTGTGTTAAGTTATATACTGATTATTTCTCTGGAAGCAATTAGTTCCTGATGAGTAAAATGGCAGATCCCATTGGTAATTCCAAGTGTTAAGTCTGGGCTGCATCCCAAATCAATGTAGAGAGTCTGAAAGCTTGGTGTAGTCTATTCTGGAAGGTACAGAAGAGTACCTTTTGCTAATAAACAGATGATGTAGGGAGAGGAAGAGGTATTAAAGTTATGAACTATCATAGTGTTACATTCTATTTTTGACATTTAGCCTTGCTTATTCTTGGCTGAGACCTCAATAAAACAAATTCAAACTGGTTAGCACAAACATCTAATATTAGTACTTGGACTGGGACATTGTTTCAAAGGTAGTACTTTGAAGAATACGTACACATCCAAGTGACATAGGAGCTGGCATGTCTTGCAAACAAAAGAAATCTCTAGAAAATCAATCTTCTGCTTACAAAGCGAGGACAATATTTAGACCTGGCTTCTTCTGTATCACTGGTTTAAGAACACTAGCATCTACACTGAAAGAAGGGGAAGTGAAATTGTATTTGAAGTAGACAGTTCTTTTGTTTCCATCTTAGAAATTGGGCGCCACAGTATGAAAAGGATATAAAGCTACGAGAGAGTGTCCAGAGGAGGGCTGCAAAATTGGTGAAGGGCTTAGAAGGGAAGCCGTACAAGAAGAGACTGAAGTCACTTGGATTATTCAGCCTGGAGAAGACGAGACTGAGAGGAGATCTCATCATGGTCTAGAACTTCCTCACAAGGGGAAGAGGAGGGGCGGGTCCTGATCTCTTCTCTCAGGTGACCAATGATAGGACCAGGGGAAATGGCAGGAAGATGTGCCAGAGCAAGTTTAGGTTGGACATTAGGAAAAGGTTCTTCACCCAGAGGGTGGTGGAGCACTGGAACAGGATCCCCAGGGAGGCGGTCATGGCACCGAGCCTGACAATACTCAAGAAGCATTTGGACAACATGTGCCCTCAGACACATGGTCTGAATCTTGGGATTGTCCTGTGCTAGGGCAAGAGTTGGACTTGATGATCCTTGTGGGTCCCTTCCAACTCACAACATTCTATGATTCGAAGTGACAGCCTACGGGCATGTTTAGTGTACCTGTCTGCAGTTATGTACTAAATTCAGTATTCTTTCTTTAAATTTTCTACTGTTTGAAAGAGTTGAATTGCAACGTCCAGTTCCCCATGAAAGAGAAATTACTAAAACTGCTTTTCTTATAGAGGAGTCCAATAACCGGTACCACATGTAATTTTACAGGTCTCTGTATAAAGAAACCTTATCCAACACAGCACTTGAAATTCACGTGTAGAACATTCTGTTTATGAATATATTTTAGATGATCCATAAGCCTCTACTTGCTTTTCTTCAATTTGGTTAAATTGTTATATAAATACTTTTAAATCAAAAGATCATGTAGCTGATAATTAGTTATTCCCACTTGAAAGACAGAAAAGTATAGACAACAGAATTATTTTCCTTAGATGATAGATACAGGATCTGCCCCAGTTCAGTGTTCTGTCTCATATAGTATATTAAGCAAAATAGGCCAGAAGGGCAGTTAAAGATCAGACTTCATTAAAGACTGAATGGTTTTTTAAAAATCAGCTTAGCTGCCCTTACCTTAAATTCGTTCTTGTCCTGCAGATCTGAAGTAAATAGCCTTAACTTCCTGTCAGAAGCAGCAGTACAAAACCTACACTCAACAGACAAAGAAAAGCCCTTCAGTCAGTTAGCACCACAAGCATTGACTTTTTATCAGTTTCCCTTCAGTTTAAACCTGCCAAATGACATGCAAAGGAAAACTGAGATTTTGAAAAAAACCAAAAGCTTCAATCTTAACTCTTCTGCTTTGGCAATAAGCAGAGTTACAATCGGAACTTATCTATAAAATAGTGTGTACCAAGTGCCAAGAACACTTTTTCATGGAAAGAAACACAAACCATTTTACAAAGCTAAATCTGAGTCAACATCAGTTACCTGAAATACCTCTCATAACTGCCACTGAAACTTCTCTTGAAAGAACTCTCATTATCAGTGTTTTAAAAAACAATATGTAAATTCATAAACCAATTTCTAGCATATTTTACAGAAAAGACTGGACAAAAATGCAGCTGTAAGTAAGCATCGTAATTTTGAAGAGGCTTACAAGCTCTTGAGAACATTTTAATTCTTAAATACATATTTAATAGTTAACTATCTTTCTAGACTTGCAGCCCAATGGGTCTCACAAATAGCATCTGACCTACTTCTAAACATAGCCCATACTGTGCAGACCGCTACAAACAGCTTTATAAAGCAAGTCATTACAACAGTCTCATCCTTAGTGAAGTTTTTAAAATAATTCCTTCTTCACAGATGTACAAAGAAAGTACTAACTACATTTTAGGTCTATTAAAATAAAGAATAAGGAAAAAAATATTCTTTATTGCTAGTTCTTGGGAGGGAGGGGCAAGAGACACAAGTAGAACAACGACAACAAAAAAACAAACAAAAAAATTAAGAATGAAAATGTTGTTCTACTGGAGTGTTCAAAGACTTTGTCAGTGATTTCTAAAGAGTAAGATTTCACCCATAAGCTTTAAACTTAGTCCAATATTAAGGAATTGGGGAAAATGGAGAAGAGACAAGGATTCATTGTACTTATTTATTATAAATACCTTATCTGGGGAGGTAAAGCATCAAGTCTAGTTTCTGGACTCCATGCTATGGCATCAACTCGGATTCCATGCTGAAACGTTCTCAGTGTCTTATATTGCATGCCTTCTACTTCTGCATCCTCCTCCTGCAGAAATATTGTAGTTAGCTAATCCAGAAAAA
>NW_010338244.1:0-305 GCF_000700745.2 Antrostomus carolinensis
GTTTTTCAGTTTCCATGGGTGATCCCCTCCCTGTTTACACCACCAAACACGGAGGCTCCTTTTTTTTTGTGTGTGTGTGTGTGCTGGAATGAGGGGAAAAAAAGAATCATCATCAATTAAAAAAAAAAATGAATAAAATTAAACAAACACAACCCCTAAAATAGCTGGAAAAAAAACAACTTCATGTTCGGATGCCGATCGTTGACTCTCCCCAGTTCCCACCCAGGGTGGGAGCTCAACGTCCCCAACGTCCCCGCTCTGACCTGACCCCCCCCTCATCCCAAAAGAGGGGGGGGGGGGCCCCC
>NW_010338244.1:328-1142 GCF_000700745.2 Antrostomus carolinensis
GCTCTTTGTTCCACCTCAGATTTGTAATGTTTTGTCCCAAAATCCTGTGGTTTTTTTCACGAGTTTTTGGAAGAGTGGGAGCTGCCCCTCCCCGCTGTTGGAAAATGGTTGAGGAGGAGATGGGACAATGGCACAAGCAGCCGATGGCACTTGGAAAAATGAACTTATTGCCTCAGAAAAAGGGGAAAAGGGGAAATAAAAAAATACCTGGGATGGAAGGAAAGGCATTTTTCTGGGTGAAAATATAGGGAAAATGGGAAAATCCTCCATGTCCTGGCTGGTAGGGACGCTCCGAGGCAGAGCGGGGACGGACGGATCCTCCTGGGAGCTTCTGGCATGGGAATAAATACTGATTTTTTGGGGTGTTTTTTTTTTAGCTGGTGGTGGAGAATTTTCTATTTTTTTTTTTGGAAACTATTTTCCCTTTAAAAATTCATCTTTCTTGGAATTTTCAATCTGGAAAAGCTGAGGCAGAACTGGAGTTGTTCCCCTACCCCCTGGATATTATTCCCCACCAGCTCCGGAAGGATTTTATTTCTCCTCCCAGCACCAAACTCCCTGTAAACTTGGGGGTTTGTTTTTTTTTTTTAATAATTAGTGTTTTTCCTTAATTTTTCCTCTTTTTTCCCCCTTTTTTCTTGGCCCAATCCAACAGCCTGTGTGTGATATCCAAAATAATTTAAAAGATAAGAGAAATTTTCCCTCCCCACCTGGGGGGTGGGCAATGATTTAAAGTTCTCTTTGGCCTCCCACCGATTTGATTCCAAACTCTGGAGTTTAAGGTCAGAAATCGGAGCAAGAAATTTAGGAATTT
>NW_010338244.1:1226-5947 GCF_000700745.2 Antrostomus carolinensis
GGGGGCGAGTGACCCCGGGGGGGGGGCGGCCCGGCGGGATGGAGGGGGAGGAGGAGGGGGGGTGGATGAATCCATCCGGCCTCCGCTCGCGCTTTACAATATCCCAAAAAAAAAGGGGTTTTTATATAAAAAAAAGAACCAAAAACCCAACAAAACCACCCAAAACACCAGGGGGGGGAGGGGAGGGGGTGAAGCGTCTCCCGGGACGCTCTCCGTTCCTCCCTCCCGTTGGGAGGTGGCATCACCGTTGAGGTTCAACTGCGTCCAACCAGTAAGACTTTCTTCTTCCTCTTCCTCTTCCTCTCTTCTTCCTCTTCCTCTTCCGGTTGTCGCTGGGCCGGGTTGGTCGTTATCTATTCAACGTCCTTGCTCCAAGGCCACCGTTGTGATTAGGGGCAAGGTAAGTGTCCGTACGATGAACGGGTGAGGAGAAAGGAGAGGAAGAGGAGTTGTAGGAAGATGAAGGAGTCCGGATGTTCTGCCCCCCTGTCTGAGGTTGTTGGAGGTTGAGGATGCTGTCGATGGCGCTTTGGAGGTGCTCGTTGAGGGAATCATCTTGGGGGCTGTCGCTGGAGAAACTGGCGTTGTCCACCTCGAATGATTCTGACTTTCTCCTCTTGGCGGGAGGTAACGGCACCTCCCAGTTGAGTTCTGAACCCGAACTCTGATCGGGAGGTTCTGGTTTTATCATCCCACGATAAAATTCATCCTCTACTTCTGCAAGCTCCTTCATAAGGCCACTGGTGGAGTCGTCGGTCTTCGGTGGAGCCGGGTTGTCTTGAAGGACCAAGGAACGGGTGTCGCTCCGGTTGAAGAACGGCAGCTTGGAGCTCTCCTCCGACCGGCTCTTCTCCACCACCGAGGGGCTGTCCTGGCTCTTGTGGGAGGTGATGACGCTCCTGGATCCATCCTCTTGCTTGATGACGAGGGCACCAGGGGGGAGTTTGTCAGTTTTGGGGACGTTTCCTTTGGGACAGGGGTTTTCAGTGGGTTTCTCGGCCACGAAGGCGTCGACGTTCTCGCGGTAGGTCTTGCGAAGAGGGAGCCGGCAGTAGGTCACCATGGGTTTCTTCTCGGTGGGAGTGGAGGTGATGTGGTCGACGGTGCCGTTCATCTGCCCGGCGTTGGTGGAGGTGGCGGTGGTCACGGTGGTGACGTGGGGGTCGGGTCCTTTGATGACCCGACAGATGGGAGGGGGTGGTGGTTGGTGGACGGGGTCCAGGGCGGTGTTATGAACCACTTTGCTCAACCCGGCTTCTTGTTTGATCTTTAACTTGAGGCCGATCCGACTCCGAGCCTCGTAGGTTTTGATGGGGGGTTTGCTCCTCGAGGGCAACGTGTCCTCGTCCCCATCCAAGGAAGGAGAAGCTTTGGCCCAGGTGACCGACGGGGACCCCCCGCTGTGCTTGATGACCAGTTTGGTGGGGTGAAGAGGAGGGACTGGCTGCGCCGGGGGGACCTTCAGGTTGTCGGGAGCTGGTGTTGAGCTGGAGACAGAGGCCAAGGTGACCGAGGAGGAGAGGTTCTGCGAGCGGGAGGAGGAGGAGGAGACGTACTCATCTGGAAGAGAAACACCAGGTGAGGTGTTAGCACGAGCATAAAACATGATCCCTTTGTTAATTCCTTCTTAAAAATCATTAATATTCTACTAAAATCACTAAATAACCCGTTTTGCACAGTCGTTTGCTTGTGCTGGGATGGATTCTTCCCTCTTCCACTTCTCTGCCCTCCAACAACCTCCACCCCTTCTCACCTCCCCCAAGGGAAGAGGCTGCAGCTTCACACAAACCTTCTATAAACTCTAATTGTTGGAAGCCCAAGTGCTTAAAGACTTTGACCCCCGAGATTTTGAACACAGAGTGAGCAGGTGGCAGCAGGGAACACTCACTCCTAATTTGAACAGTTTTTCCCCCAAAACCCCGCTGACCCTGGTGGAACGGGCTGTCGCTGTTGTGCTCTGAGCAGCTCAGGGTATGGAGATGTCGTGTTGAAGGTTCCCAAGAGGAAGAAAACATCAGAAAAGCAGCTCAGGGTCACAAAAAGTGGACAAAGAGAAGAAATAATCCGCCTCCCACCTGGTTTCTCCTTCGCCAGCTGCTTGTCGAGCGCCAGCATCGTCTTCTCCTCCTGTATAAACATGCGGTCGATCATCACCATCTCCGCCGAAGGGCTGACTCGCTGCGGAGGAGGAAGAGGAGGGAGGAGGAAGGGGAAAGGGAGAAGGAGGGAGAAGGAGATGGGAGAAGGTGGAAAACAGGAGAAGGAAAACAAGAAGAGAAGGAGAAGAGATGAGAAGGAGGAGGAGGAGAAGAGGAAGAGATGAGGAGAAGGAGAGGAGGAGGAGAAGGAGGAAGGAGAAGGACAAGAGATGAGAAGGAGGAAAAGGAGGAGGAGGAGGAGGAGGAGAAAGAGAAGAAGAGAAGGAGAAGGAGAAGGAGAAGGAGAAGGAGAAGGAGAAGGAGAAGGAGAAGGAGAAGGAGAAGGAGAAGGAGAAGGAGAAGGAGAAGGAGAAGGAGAAGGAGAAGGAGAAGGAGAAGGAGAAGGAGAAGGAGAAGGAGAAGGAGAAGGAGAAGGAGAAGGAGAAGGAGAAGGAGAAGGAGAAGGAGAAGGAGAAGGAGAAGGAGAAGGAGAAGGAGAAGGAGAAGGAGAAGGA
Source organism: Antrostomus carolinensis (assembly GCF_000700745.2). Classification (NCBI taxonomy): domain Eukaryota; kingdom Metazoa; phylum Chordata; class Aves; order Caprimulgiformes; family Caprimulgidae; genus Antrostomus; species Antrostomus carolinensis. The sequence continues at coordinate 3,880 of NW_010338244.1, forward strand.
GAAGGAGAAGGAGGAGAAGGAGAAGGAGAAGGAGGAGGAGGAGGAGGAGGAGGAGGAGGAGAAGGAAAACAAGAAGAGAAGGAGAAGAAGAAGAGATGAGGAGGAGGAGGAGGGGGAGGAAGAGCAGTTGTGGTTACACATCACCACCTCAACCCACTCCTTTAATTATCCTCCCAGCTTTTTCCCACCCCTGTTCTTCACAAAAGACCAACGAAAGCTCCAGCTGGAACCACCACCCACCAAAAAACCCAACCCCCCAGGGGCTGAGCCCTCACCAGCCCCACCGCGGTGCCGGATGCCAAGCGGGAGAGACGTGGATGGATCCGAATCTGTTGGGTGTTGGAGAAGAACCTACGACGTGTTTGGGACTCACCCGCGACTCCTCCAGCAGGAGCAGGCGGTACTTGTTGAGCATGGCCTGCGTGCGCTTCAGCAGCTGCGTGGACACCACCTCGAACTCCTCGTCCACTGCGAGGAAGAGGAGGGTGGGGAGAGAAAGTCTGTGTCACCAGGAGAAGTGAAAGTCTGTGTCACCAGGGGGTGGGTGGCTCCTGAGGAAACCCCGTTTTTTTCACGGTTGAGATTGTTCAGAATCTGCTCACAAGTTGGTTTTTAATGATTTTAACATCTTTGGGGTTGGACTAGATCATCTCCTGAGGTCCCTTCTCCTGAAAACTTCAACTATATTGCCCCAGGAATGGATGTTTGGGGAGAGAAAGTCTGTGTCACCAGGAGAACATGGATATGGGGTGGTGCCTCCTGAGGAAACCCCATTTTTCATGGTTGAGATTGTTCAGAATCTGCTCACAAGTTGGTTTTTAATGATTTTAACATCTTTGGGGTTGGACTAGATCATCTCCTGAGGTCCCTTCTCCTGAAAACTTCAACTATATTGCCCCAGGGATGGATGTTTGGGGAGAGAAAGTCTGTGTCACCAGGAGAACATGGATATGGGGTGGGTGCCTCCTGAGGAAACCCCATTTTTCATGGTTGAGATTGTTCAGAATCTGCTCACAAGTTGGTTTTTAATGATTTTAACATCTTTGGGGTTGGACTAGATCATCTCCTGAGGTCCCTTCTCCTGAGAACTTCAACTATATTGCCCCAGGGATGGATGTTTGTCTCGAGGGAAGGCAGAGATCGCTTCTCCGTGTTGTTCAGCACTAAAAACACCGGGTTTTTTAAAATTTAATCCATTATCCCCAGGTTTGAGCAGCCCCAGAGCCACACACCAGCCCCTTGGGGAATGATTCCTGGAGGTGACTTAGAAATCTCACTGCCCTGGTTCTCATTGTTGTGCCAAAATCACGTCCTTGATGGAAATTTGCTCGTTATCTGGCCAAATGGCACCTCCAGCCCAAGAGCCACCGGCCACCACCGAGGTGTGACCACCCCTCTCCATTTCCTCTGCTCTAGACCTAAAGCGAGGAGATTTTACACCAATTCTACTACAGGTTTGTGTGACTGGAGTCAACCTGTGCCTGAAAGGAAGAAAAACAGGAGAAAAGGGCCTAAAAGAGGGGGGGTGTTTGTAGATTTATGGTCTGAAGTATCTTACACTTTGTTTTCTCTTAATGTGTTTGGAAATTTAAGCTCTTTGGTATCTTACACTTTGTTTTTTCTTAATTTAAGTTGTTTGTAATTTATGTTCTTAAATATCTACTCTTTGTTTTCCTTAATATGTCTGTAAATTTATTAAATATCTACTCTTTGCTTTCTCTTACCTTAAAATGTTTGTAGATTTATGTTCTTAAGTATCTTACACATTTTGCTTTCTCTTAAAGTGTTTGGAAATTTAAGTTCTTGGGTATCTTCTACTTTGCTTTTTACTCTTACCTTAAAGTGTTTGTAGATTTCAGTTCTTAAGTACCTAACTTAACGTGTTTGTAATTTATGTCCTTAAATATCTACTCCTTGTTTTCCTTAATATGTCTGTAAATTTATTAAACATCTACTCTTTGCTTTCTCCTACCTTAAAATGTTTGTAGACTTATGTTCTTGAGTATCCTACTCTTTGCTTTCCTTAAGGTGTTTGTAATTTATGTTCTTGAGTATCCTACTCTTTGCT
>NW_010338245.1:307-27148 GCF_000700745.2 Antrostomus carolinensis
GAGTCTCTTACTTGAGAGGGAAATATGGAATTGGTCTCATACTTAGGAACAGAAATAAAAACCTTTGAACAGAGATCACTTCATATATTATACAATATTCTGCACTTGAGTGCACAACAAATTCGTTACTCCAGGAAGGGATAAATGAGTTGGGTAAATGTTTAAAAGCTGCACTCAGAAGAGTAAAGCCAAATCTACAAAAAAATAGGCAGAAAATGCAATTTTTAAAAGACAGATTAATTTTATATCTTTGTTTAATAGCATTCAGTCAAACTATTCAGAATCAAAGTGACATTTTTAACAGTTGTAACTGGACATTTTTTTCACAATATGTCAAGTATAATAATAATTTTAATCTACATTACTAGGTTTCAACATCTTTATTCCTATTGCCCTCAAAGACTCTATCTGCTTTTCCTTAAAGGCTAAAGAATAAAGGACTAGGAGTAACAATATAAATTGTTTTAATCTATACATTGTTTGCTTAAAACTCAGAAAAAAACCCCCAAAACTATAAAATCAATAAAAAACACTAAAATATAAAAAATAGAATTGTGTTAAGAACAAGAGCACACAAAGCTGATGTTCATTGACTTTTTTTCACCAATTAATGCTTTAGTCAAAAAGTTCTTCACCTTGTAATGTACAGACTACTTATTGTCTCATTCTTATTCTGCCTTTCATTATATTCAGGTGACTAAGATTTTATGAAGGGATTTTTCACCTTTTAGTTTGTACTTTATCAACTATGATCTTGTGACTACTACTTTTCTAAAAAATAAGTCTTGTCTTTTTAATATTCCTATGAAATGTAAGAAAGTTCTTGCTAGCTTTTATTATTTAGCAATACTTTTATTCTATTTTAATAATAGTAAAGTTGAGAAAATATAAACACTCAAGGCAATGTCTGCTTTTCTACTCTGAAACCAACAGGTAGACATTTAGTTTCCGTATTTTCTGATATTTACTAGGTACTGATGGCTTTGAAATTACAGTAAGATATTTTAGTTAAAGCTATTTCCATTTCAAAAGAAAATCAAGACTAAATGAATTGACATAAGGTGAACATCAGTAAAGGGACATTCCAGAAGCTAGATAACTGAGTTGTATCATCCTGAGATACTGTCGCATGTCAACACAGTTTCATTGAATGTTAAGAAACAGCAATGAATTACATTAGCACATCATCTTGATAAATGATCTATCTGGCTTCCACCTAAATTAAATGTCTGCAATCAAGCTGAGCTCAGCCACACAATGACATTAGGTCCACCATTCCTCCATGTCCCTCTGGTAAATTATGGGTTTAAGAGCTACTAACCTGTACTCACTGAGGGATTGACACAATAGATTTATCAAAGTTTATTGCTGAAGTAAAATAAAAACTAGGATCTGGTATTTCCCTGCAACAATTAATTCTGCAATCTGATTCAATTTTAATAATTGTTTTAAAATGTAGCATTAAGAACTATACCAAACTTATACTAGAGAATGATGCAAAATGATCTGAGTAGTCCTACACAATTACACATGCGGCATAATTTTATTACTCTTTAGTAATGTTTGCTTCTTCCACTGAAAATGAGTGTGTTCTGTACAGTTTCCATTACATTAGAAGAAATTATTTTAGTAAAATCCATGTTGTTTTCGATAAAATATATTTCTATTATATATATAGAATATATATTACTTGTTACTTACCAAATAGACCAGCCAATTGTGCCAAAAGAAGTCCTTAAGATGTAACTAATTTTCTAATAAATGCAGTACAGCAGCTGGACATAAAAAGCAAGCACTTGCCTGGACAACTAAGAGACAAACTGGAGCACTTGCTTTTGGACACAGACAGTGAATGCAGGCGTGAGTGTACTTTTCTTCTTATAGATACATTTTTTGCATTCTTTTCAGGGAGAAATTTTACCCTAACTGGATAAATGAGCAACACTAGCATAAGATAATGGTGTATGCTAAAATCCTTTGATCAATTACTTAACAGTTAGAAGTACCTCTACAGATAAGTTAAAGCTAATGCAGCAATATTTTATATGTATGGGACAAAAACGTAAAGCAGCCCTGTAGCCCAGTCCCTCAGATCACATCTATATATAACCATTACACCATCTGTCAGAAATCAGTAGGTTGTAGCTTGATAGGATTGAGCTTCCAGCTAGCTTCTACAGTTAAACCATCAACATTAAAAATACATCAGGCAAATGAGAGAGTACTTTCAACAGCTACACACAATCCAATGAACCTATGGAAGTACTATTTTTTTAATATCGATTTTTATAGAATTATTCCAAATTAGCAAATAACAGGTACTCAGTACTATAGTTTGCATTTTATTATTACTTAAGGAAACAATAAAATATTCATGCTGGCTTAGATATAACCAAGCATTTCAATAAGAATTAATTACTGTGCATAAGACTTTGTTTCAAAGCAGTGTTTATGGTGTTCACTACCCACTGAAAGAGAAAGATAAGACCTTACTTTTTCATTGAAAATTGCTCAGAATAGTCCTTACTCTTCCTATGTCCATATCAACAGGCAGGACTTGAAATTATGGTCTCTTTAAGTAAAACAGTAAATGCCTTGTTGACTTGATCTTCCTATATTAGCTTCAGTTGAAACAGGTTCTATTACACTGTCTAACAGTGTTTCCTGATAATTTTAGGGCAAAAGCTTCTTTAAGACAGAATGAAAACTGAGGACTAACATTAATGCAAATGTAAAACTGTTATTAAGCACTTACTATTATGTTCCAGGAGGCATGGTAAATGCTAAAAAAAAAATCTAAATAATCTAAATGTAGAAAATATTAAGTTAATAAAGTCACAGTCTCCTCCTCCAATAATTATACTAAAAATAATAGTTAATCAAGTTTCCCAATAAATACATTAGAAACATGTAACTGTTGAAGGAGCTGTAACCACAGGAATCAGCTAACTAGTTTTTCTCTTGGGTGTTTTCAAGTAAGTTCAGTTAGTACTAATTTAAATATTTAACTAGAATTTTCACCATATAAGCAGTCTTTTTGTATTTGATAATCAATATTAACCATTAAAACCAATTTGACTGTTGTGATTAACATTCACAGAATATTTCTGTTAATTCACTTTTAATGATAGCCACTTGAAATACACCTGCAAGAAAATTAAGTTATAAAAGTTTAATGCTTATAATTTTCCTCATTTACATTGCTATACTGCCTACTAACCCCTGTCTAAGAGCTCTTATCTAAGAGCTCCTATGGAAAAGTGTCTGTGATACTACACAATTAATTGGCAAGGTGAAGGAAGATACTTTACTGCAGTGCAGTTTCATTCTGTTAGAACATTTCAGACTGAATTTCAAAACAACATTACAGTGAAAAAAAAGTTCTAGTAACGTACTTTGTGTATATTTTTAAGAAATGCAGATTTTTTCACATTTTTTTTGTGTTGTCTAACCAATGAAACAGTCAGATGAAATTTGTTTCTCAAGTTCATATATGAATGGGAATCAAAGTAGAAGCAATCTGTGAGCCATTTATTCCAGCAGTGCTCAAAAAGGCTGTTAAAATCATTTTTAGACAGCATCAGTTTCCTTCTTTGAATAGTTTTACTAACATAAGGTTTTTTATAACACTGGAAAATGAGGTAGAAACACATAAAAGGAGCAGTCCATTAGAGGAAGAAAATAAAGTGCGAGCATTCCAGTTTATCTGCAAGCATTTTTCTTTTCCTCATGTTATCGATTTGAACAAAATTCAGTAATTAACTCCGAAGAAGAGATGGAGTAATAATAAAACAATAAAAGCAGTGCTGCAGAGGAGGAAAGAAGGATTACTCTCTAGGGAGGATGCTGTTTCACTCTTTCAAAAAGCTGGTATAGAAGAGTCTATGTGCTAAATCATTGTATGTTCTGGTTATGAAGCAAGAATGACAGGGGTACTAAAAACTATATTATAGTCTTAACTTTGTATAGAATGTTTATCGGAAGGATTGGCAGGAATTTCCACAAAAACACTATTTTCCTTACTTGTCTAAAATTGTGGTGCACCAGTGCCTGAAGACAATGCAATGTAAAGGTAATATAATGGTTTTTCATCAACTTTCCAAGAGTTGTTCTGTGTAATTACAAATTCAGTCCTGTAATTCCATACCAGTCCTGTATCACACTGAACATTTCCTGATTGCACAGAGACAAAAATGAAGCTCACATCTGTCATTATTATGTTTTACTTATTAATTATAGTGATATCCAGAGTCGCACGTTGACTGGTACTCCTTTATAAAAACACAGTGATATCCTACCTCAGATTAAAAGACATCCCGGTAAGTTAAAGAGATATATAAAGTTTTTATTAAGTGTGTGATGGTAATTCTGCCATGGTTATAGCTAATTATTGTAAGAACTTCCCCTGAAGGAGAGGGGACTTTATTTGAGAAATAAAGTCCTTGTCCAGTTATGATATACAAGTTCATGATTTAGCACCTTATCTCTTCTTTTTTTCAATGTAATTAAAAAAGTCTAATGCATACAACAAATCATCTGCAGTAAACAATACTGGTTCCTTTAGTTACATGGCTGAGTCTCTTGTGATCTCTATCTTGTATATTTATTTTTCCCTTTTTTCACTTTTTTCTGATAGCTGCTTTTCAGCACTTTGCACCCTGAGGAGTCCTGGACACTAGCTAAACATCATACTGTTGACATCCTTGTGGTATGAAAGTACATTACCAAAGCTAATTATATTCCTTCTTTTTAAATTATTTTTTTCTTTTTCTTTTTCTTTTTTATTTTTCTTTTGCTCATATCTTGTTTTGTCCTACATAAGCTGATTCATCTTTTCTCAGTGTTCATGCAATACTTGTGGACTGATGTCTTTGCATTTTTTCTGAAGGCAAAGCTTTTTTCTTTGTTGCCTGTGGGACAATACAGTCTATTCTTTGCTTACGGATTTTTTTCTGCTATTTTTATTCTATCCCTTCTTCAGTTATATTTTTTTCTCTGCCATACCTTTTACCTCCCATTTCCCTTCTGTATGTCTTCACTCATTCATACCCTTAGATTATTTAATACTGGAAGTTCTTACAAATGCCACTTTCTTCCCATCACTGTCTGAAGATCAAAGATTTTATTTTGGTTTATTTTTCTCTGACATTCTTTCTTCCTTCCACTTTGCTAACAGAGCAAAAGGCAACAACAATTTTTATAAATCTGAAATGAGTTGTCCCCTCTAGACAAGTGCGTCTCTGGGTATTTGTAAGAATGAAAGAGGAAGGGCATCTCACAGGATTGACATTATAAACCTAGAACTGTTAGTATCTTATATTGTTTATTGCTTACAAGTTCTTCAAACCCCAGTGGTACATAAAACAATGGCTATGACACTGCACACTGCACAGAAGGACAAGACCAGGAATTTGCCAGCCTCTTGAATACCCAGAGAAGGAACCATCTGGCACATATGCCATAGCAGTACTATAGTGTAAACCACACGGTGTGTAAGACTGAAAAAAAAAAAGAAAAAAAAAAGAAAAAAAAAAGGATTACAGCATGATCAGTGATGCTCAGTGATAGCTTAGTTCTTCTTCTACACCTAGTGAGAAGGTCAGATAACAACTCATAAAGAATATGTTTGGGATCAAAAGTAAAAGAAACCTATTGAATTTTATCCTATGAGAGCAAAGCTGCTGTACAGAAAGTTATCTAGACCAAGAAATGTGTAGGCCATAAAAGTGGGAAGGGGACATGTCCTGGTTTTTAGCTGGGACAGATATAGGTTTCTTCTTAGCAGCTAGAATTGTGCTGTGTTTTGGCTTCAGCACAGGATTTGTTGTGAAAGAAATGCTGATAACATACCAATGTTTTCATTTTTGTCACTGGAAGTGAAGGACTTTGTGTGCTGTTAGTCTACAAGTTCAAGACCCAAGGGGACAAAGAATATTTAAATTAATAAGCTAAATTGACACTTGGATATGCCAATGGGATATTCCATATCATATAATGTTATGACCCGTATATTAATGAGGGTCTCTTCCTCTTTTGGCTCTTTCTGACTTTTGCTCCAGCTCTCGCTCTTCTGGGATTGCAATTTCGGTTCGGGATTGTTGCTCCTGCAGGATTATTAGCTGGGAATAGGCCGGGCTTGGTTGGCAGGTAAGCAACTGCACTGTATATCACTCATTAACATATCCTATTACTATTATTATGATTATCATTATTATTTTAGTATCAGTATATTTTTAAGTTTTCTTTTATTTCAATTATTTAATTGTTCTTATTAACCTATGAGTCTCCTTACCCTCATCCTTCAATTCTCTCCCCTACTTGGTGGGGAGTGAGCGAAAGGCTGTGTTTGGCTGCTAGCCAAGTAGTAGCCAAGCAAAACCACAAAAAGACATTTTCTATGTGTTCTGAAACTCTTAAAGCTCCCTATGTTATTAATATTATTAATTTAACTATACTTAAGATTCTAAATGACCAATAATTTAGATATCTCACTGCAAGTAAAGAACATCTTCTTTCATCTAAGTTTTATAATATGAGCAGATTGAGCTGTTTGAGAGTAATGAAACAAGAGCGTAAGATTATTTCTTTTTAATGAATTCTATTATGGAGCTTGTTTTACAATTTAAAAACATCAGTTATTCCACATCGACTATCTAGAACAGTTCAGTTAAAAGTGGTGTTTTTTGAACATTAATTAGACTGATACTATTCCTGAGACTTAACCCATATAAATGGTTTCTTAAAGCAAAACCAAATAAACCATGCTTGAATAGATGTTAAACACGTGCATGAGTGTAGAAGGCAGCTAAGGCAAGCTGTTTTCCCAGTTTGAACTTTGATGAAAAAGTCCCTAAAGGCTCTTATAAAATATGCAGATATACTTCTCAGGTCACGTTTCATAATTAAAGGTGATTTGTTACATAACTTTATCTTAAAACAATAGTCGAATACTGCCTCTAGATGGTCAGAATATCTCAGTGTACCAGAAGTATTCTATTGTTTTGTACAAGAAAAATCAAACTGACTCCATGTGTATCACCAGCTTGCTGAGAATTGGCTAAGTGAGACTCCTTATCTTTCTAAAAGAAAAAATTAACTTTTAAAATAAACCAGAGTGCTTCCTATATTGCCAGGGATGGCTGGGATTGCAAAAAACAATCCCATAGATAACTATTGATCCTGAGATCTTGAATCAGGTGTGTATTTACGACTGGGATCCAGAATAACTTGATTACTTAAAAACTGATCGTACTAGATGTACACATCATGTGCTAATTAAAAAGAAAAAAGAAAAAAAAAGAAGTGATTGTACATTTTCCTCCATGTATTGTTCTATTTTTCTCTTTATTCCGTGAAAGTAAGACTGATATTTTAATTCCCCATCTAGGACACTTAAAAATAACAAAACATACTGGTAATTAGTATTCTGGACAACAGAAATGCCATTAAAATCTATGTTATTAAAGAAAAATGAATATTCTTAATTTGCATGTGGTTGTTTACTAATGCTGCATAAAGAAGAAAGGTATTCTGATTGTCATGTATGTATTTTAATGCTTATAGAATTTTAGGGCCAAGGACTTGTGTTTGCAGTGAGTTTAAATATCTAATGGTATTACAGTCTACAAATTGGAATGTTAGTGACATAACAAAAGAGTGGACATATATTTATGTGTTGCAGATTTCCTCAAATTGCTTATTTATGTTAACTGTTGCCTATAAGCTGTCCCAGATACTACTATTTCATAGCCACAGGGATGTGATGCATTAGCTCCTATTCCATTTGCATCTGCACTTTTTCCAGGAAGCTGAGGGGAGCTGGCTCCAACAGGGGTAAGGAAACAAGGTTTATCTCTCTTTCTCTCTCTCTCTCTCCACCCCCACTGCCCCCCCCGCCCCTCTCTCTATGAGGTACTTCCAGACACATATAACCCTCTCTTTGCTGATGTTCTTCACAACTCTACATGAGATATATATGTGAAAATAAATGCAAAAGAAGACAGTTCTTTCTCCCCTTTCTCCCCTACTTGATAGACACAAACTAAAGGGATTCATCTCCAATGAGGCAAAAAAAAGTCCCCCACTGCCCCCCCCGCCCCTCTCTCTATGAGGTACTTCCAGACACATATAACCCTCTCTTTGCTGATGTTCTTCACAACTCTACATGAGATATATATGTGAAAATAAATGCAAAAGAAGACAGTTCTTTCTCCCCTTTCTCCCCTACTTGATAGACACAAACTAAAGGGATTCATCTCCAATGAGGCAAAAAAAAGTGTTGAAAAGGCAATTCCTTCTTTCAGTAACCTGTGATATGCACTTTTCTTCTTTAGAGATATAGCTTGTTGGCTACCATTTCAAGAGACCTCAATTCCTATTTGAGTAGTAAAATTAAATAACTACTTTGAAGACTGCCATCACAGCTTCCCACACAAAATTTCCATGAGGGAAGAAATTGAATTTACTAAGCCCTGAGGCGTCCACATTAGCAGTGGGGAGTCCACCATCATCTTTTTAACAGGTCACATGTATCATCAGCATATCACCAAGAAAATAAAAACTGGTATTAAAGAAAACACCTATGAAGCATGCTCAACATGGAAAAAAAACCCCATATATGCCCATGGGCAGGAAGTCAGAGCTCATCTCATGGACATTATCATAAATAAGGCCACATAGGTAGACCAGTATGTTTACACTCCTATTCCCTCTTCAGCTTTTGACTGGTAAAAAACAAAGACAATTGACTGACTGTTTCCTGTTTTGTTCTAAAAGCAGGTTGCTCTGCAGCTGAAATCTTATTTCATATTTACCCAGTCACAACATGTGTCTCTACTCAGCAAGGGCTATATGCATCAGCTAGTACTTGCCTATAGATAAAATCTCCTTGACCTCATCTTCCTTCTTTCTACAAACATGAAACAGAAACTGGATGATGAGTTTTACATAATGCCAGCCCTCTCTCAGGCAGCTTGTTAGAGCACACTGGACCAGAGTCCAAGAAAATCCTTAAGAGTAGTGTTTATTTAGATTTTAAATATTTAGTAAGTATGGCAGAACGCACCACTTTCCCCTTAAGTGTTCTGTACCAGAAAGTCCATGGATACCCATTGTAGACTTGCTAGTGTCACATGCTGTTTTCTTTGGTATACCTCAGTCTTTTCAAATTTCATATTTGGTTTGTAGAGTCATATGAAATACAGATTGGAAGAGACTTCTGAAGGTCAGCTATTCCAGCCTCCTGCTCCAAATAGGGCTACTTTCAAAGTTGGATGAGACTGCTTAGGGACTTGCCCAGTTAAGTTTTAAAAATATATACAGCCTCTCTGGCCAACTAGATCCAGGGCTTTACCAGTCTTAGTGTATTTTTTTTCTTTTCTTTTACCTAAACAGATTTTGTTTTTCTGTAGCTTGTGACTGTTGTCCTTTTTCTGGTCTAGAAAAGACTGTCATATAGAGAGCATTCTCAATGAAGTAAACTTCTCAGAAAGTACACTATGAATTTATGTGTGTTCTGTAATAAGCTGGCTGAGGTGATTGGGGAAACACTTGACACCATGCGCATGAAAGAAACAGAAATTTGATTTTGGCTAACAGGAGACTACCCACCATTAATTTTTTTTTTCAAAGAATCATAGAATAGTATGGGTTGGAAAGGACCTTAAAGATCATCTAGTTCCAACCCCTCTGCCATAAGCAGGGACACCTTCCACTATATCAGGTTGCTCAAACCCTCATCGAACCTGGCCTTGAAAATTTCCAGGGAGGTGGCACTCACAACTTCTCTGGGCAACCTGTTCCAGTGTCTCCCAACCCTCACAGTCAAGAATTATCCAGTCAATTTTTATTTTGTGTGTATTTTGTGTTTCTTTTATATCTCTGCCAGTCTCATAGCAGTTTTGTTGTGTTTTCCCTGGTTTTTTTTTTTTTTGGTCATATGTTTTTTGTTTTTCCTCCTTTCTAGCTGTGGTGGGTTGACCCTGGCTAGAGGCCAGATGCCCACCAAAGCCCACTCTATCACTCCCCCTCCTCAATTGGGCAGGGGGAGAAGATAAGATGGAACACAAGAGAAAAAAAAACTCATGGGTTGAGACAAAGGCAGTTTAATAGAAGCAAAGCAAAGCTGCGCGCGCAGAAGCAAAAGAACAAAATATTTATTCTCTACTTCCCATCAGCAGGCGATGTTTGGCCACTTCCCGGGAAGCAGGGTTTGCATACGCGTTGCGGTTCCCGGAGGACAAACGGAAGTAATGAGTGCCCTCCCCTCCCACTCCTTTTCCCTTGCTTTTATTTCCGAGCATACGTCATATGGTATGGAATATCCCTTTGGTCCGTTTGGGTCAGCTGTCCTGGCTGTGTCCCCTCCCAAGACCTTCCCCACCTCCAGCCTACTGGGGGAAATGTTGGAGAGACAGCCTTGGTGCTGTGCTAGCACTGCTCACCAGTAACCAAAACACTGGGGTGTTATCAACACCCCTTGAGCCACCAATACAAAACACAGCACTCTGAGGGCTGCCGCGGGGAAAATCAACTCCAGCCCAGCCAGACCCAATACACTAGCATAACATACAGAATAGTTGAATGATTTTGTCTGTAAAATTCAGATAACTTGAACAATCTCCAGTTAGTACTATAGGAACTGTGGTGTTTATAATGTTTAGCTAATTTAGTTTTTTTCTCTGCAGTCTCATGGCTGATTGATATGACTGACTACTGACTACACCTTTTTACACAGGAAAATAACAGTACTTTCTGTAAGCGGAATTTTTAAAAAATATTTTATTTCATATGCATGGACTTTTTCCTGCAAATATTTATTTAGAATTTGAAATGAAAGATAGGATTTACTTAGATCTAAAATTCCACATTTAGTCTAGTCAAGAATACAGAAACTTACAAGTAGCTTTACAAGTACTACATAACCTACCTTAACTTCCTATGGAATTTATATATTTAATTAAAAAAAAGTCTAACTTTATTTTATTTTCCTTTAAAAAAAAATTTTGTTATTACTGTAACTCTTTACCTTTGTTTTCTAGTATTAAAAATCTACTCTCTCTTCTGATTTTTACTTTTTGGTATTGCATATGTTTTTAAAAATTTGTTTTGGTATGTGTACTACATCAGCAAAGATGTTTACGTGCTACAGTGTCTTAATTTGGATTTTTATTATTTTTGCATCACCTATAAAGGCTCCTAGTGCTTTATAACAAATATATTTGACTGTTTGCAGTTTCTTTCTTTAATTGGAAAATACATGTGGCTCTGAATCCATTTGCATAGCCATATGCAGACAATTCCTACTGAAATGCATCCCTGTAGATTAATTACAGTCGTTTGTATTTTTTTCTTACATTTCAGAATTTTTGTATAATTCAGAGTCCCTGTCTAAACTTTTCAGCCTATCTCCTAGTTTTTATCCTAATTTATCCTTAATTACATTATTTTGTCCTGCAAAAGAACTCAGCAATACAAATTACTGTTGTCTTTATGACTGAACAATGGAAATTCCACCAAGGACTCTTTTAGGAAAATCAGCTTTACAACAGTTGAAATTAAATGGAATTAATTTCCATTAATGTGACAAATGCATTTCCCTTCTTATCTTTGTCTTTGTTATTTCCTATATTTCAGTTTATTGAATAGATCAGTTTTAATTATGCAAGAAAAGGAAAAGACCTGTGAGAGTTTAAAAGTCACATTCTAAAAATTCAGTCTTCATTCCATCTTCATTAATTCAGTTTTTATTTATATTTTATCTTGTCCTTTCTCATGCCTCAGTTTTGTTAGGTAAATAATCTCTAGACAAAGTAATATCACGCATACTTTGAGAAATCTCAGTGAGGCATTTTGGTGTTTTTTCTGCGGGGGGTTTTCCAATAGTGAAATACCTCTGTGAGATTTTTCCATTTTGGTGTACACCTGAAAATGTCTTAGATTACTATCATAAATCTGAAAAACAGGTGGGTTTCTCTCAGACAAATGCAAGTTTGGTTTACTTCACTGCTTGAAGGAATGAAGGAATTCTTGAGCTTTTGAGTCATCACGTGAATGGATTTGCCTGTAATTTTAGTCCCCTTTCCTTCTCCCAGATTATTTGGGTTTTTTTAATAAAGTTTGGGGTTGTTTTCTTTATTATTATTTATTATGATGAAAATGAAACTTCAATCCTCCTCTTACAGATTAAGTTGTTTGTGGATCAAGACCTAGTTTTGATACAGCATATCTGTTTAACCTTGGCTCGGACATCTAGGAAAATGCTAAGTTGTGAGAAAATACCTAGACTAGAGCCATGTAAGATAAGAAAATGTAAAATTGCAGCTGTGGTGAAATTGTTGAAGTGAGGGTACTTAAGCAGCTGAAGAGGAAGAGGACTAACATGAAAAGGTTAAATCCTAAGGGAAAAATGGAAATTCAGAAGATGGAAACTCAGCAACTATGAGGATTACCCTCTTTCCGAGTAATAGGAGCTGACCTTTCCCAGCCTGGTGGACAACTGCCTAGCCAGTAAAAACTCATTGGATGTGTTATTGGGATGATGAACACATTGACGCTCAACCCAGCATCTTACTCATTTTACATATTTGCTCTGTGTATTATCTGATAACTACTGTCTTCTTCTTTCAAGCACATATATTTTTCTTGCTGAATCTCTGCATATGGTAAAAGGTTCCTGAATAAAGAGGTCCAGAGACAGAGACACAAAAGCAAGCTTTGAAATATAAAGTTGTCAACAAAATGTCATTTATGTACATAGTGACTGCATGATGTTTTCTACATTATTCTCCATTATAACATATACTTGATTTGTTTGAGTGTGGTTGCCTAATATCATAGTTAAAGGATCTGCTCTTCTTTTGTTTCATTAAAAAGAGCTTTAAGACTACTGTGTAAAATTTTCAAAATAGCCCAGAATTCTGTTTTAAGGGTTTTGAGTTACGTAAAAGCAGAAGTAAGCACCCAGTGGGATTTACGGATTATGTGCGATTTTTGAAAATCAGGAGTTTTTCAGAAAATAGCGTATCAATTATTCTTATAATTATAAAATTGAAAATCCATTCCATTAAAAAACACTTACAATATAGGACTCTTTCCCCATCCTCTGCTTTTTTTTTTTTTTTTTTAGTTTAAAGATAGTTTACAATTTCTGGCTATAATTAATTGGTATGAGATAGAGTGTACTAAAGGATATTTTTGCCACGTAAGGTTTACACAGCATTTTTTCCTTAGAAGCTTAAAATGTAACTTCATGCGCAGCTGTGTCACCCAGGAGAAAGGCAAGAAAAAGGAAGCAGTGGAGAGGAGGAAGCAACCTTTCCTTTAATTGCTAGTGTTAGACTATATGATTAAAAGTTAACCCAGAAAGGCAATAAGGAAGCAGTTTATTTTAGAACAAGAAAAAAAATAAAATTGAATTCTCCTCACTTATTGTGCTTTGTTTCACATCATAGAGTGCTCTTTGAGTGTAGACAGGTAGAAACAAGTTTATTTTTCAGAAAAAAAAAAAAAAAAAAAAAAAAAGAAACATGAAGATGTATTTTAGCTCCTAATGAGCATTCAGTTCATTGGGTCAAGCTAAAGCTAAATCAAGGTAACTCCCTCTTTAAATCCACTTATACTGTGGATATCAGGACTTTGGCACTAATTGGTTTATTTCACACACTTGATCCTGGGCTAATTCTTAAAGGAAAAATTCTCTTCATTATGCAACCAGAGTAGAATTTTGTCGCGGTGGGAATACTTGAGCACTCAATATGAGCGATCAGCAAGCTTCGTTTATTGATCAGCGTTCAGCATACTTATACAGTTCTTAATGAGATCATACATATTCTGTAATCTAACTAATTCATTGGTCACTATCCTAAACGTCAACCCCTCCCCTAGTTCCTCATTCTTGGTTACTTACTCCCTTATTTCTCATGCCTTAGCTGACCGTAAGCATGCTGTTATCGTATAGCAGCTGCAGTCAAGGACAGTGTGTCCTTACCACCCCAGCACTTCAGACTAGCAGAGTCCGATGTTTCCCAAGATCCTGGTCAGCCATCTACAGTATGTCTATGTGACCCTTGTCAGCTAACCAATCCTCCACAGAATTTCTCTCACATAGCTTTACATATTTACGATATGAAAGTTTATATCTGAGCTCATTACCCTTGGTGCCAATATTTAAACAATTAAGACAAAAACGCGCTTCTAGGTAATAGCCTAGGTGGATTTTAGGATAAGAAGACTCATACCTTAGAGTATCTCTTTCTTTCCCCATTAACTGTTATGCAGTCCGAATTTGCTAACTCAAATGTCTGATGTTAGGTGAGATAAATTTTACTTATGGAACTTATTAGATTCTCATTTTTTCACAAGGCATTTTTTGGATGGAGACATAACATTTCTACTGTAATTCTTCCTTTAAAAGTATATCTGAAGGAGTTTCTGCATGCAAAAGCAGATTCACCACAGTATTTGAAAAAAAGTACTATGCCCACTAAAGGGGCTAAATATTTTAAGACATCTTTGTGGAACCTGAAGGTGTACTTTGAAATACATATTGAAAGATTCCTTACCCTTATTTAAAAACTAATTTCCATCCTAAATTTTCAAACAATGGTATGGAGAACAGGCTGCTCCTGTTTGTTTGAACCTGAATGGAGTACTCTGTCCTCTAATTTACTTGACTCTGTGGGTCTCATATCTGTATTAGAGAAAAGGAGAGCCATAGGTTGCAGTGCTAAACTCTGGTCTTAATTTCACCTTTGAATGTATTCCCAGTAGTTTATTCCCAGTTTTACTATATTGCACTGTCTAGAATTTCACAAGCAGATGGGTTTACTGTTAACAAAATTGAACAGATTATCTGATGTGAAAGACGGGAAAAAGAGAGAGAGAAAAGGTAAAGTATAAAATTCCACTTTCACTGTGTTAAAGTACAAAGTTAAATTTCCAAAGACCGTGAGAATTTATAAGAATTCTGTATTTTCTCCAATTAGTCTTTCATGTATACATTGTAAAACAGCTCTCTTAATGAAATAACATTACAAAGTAGCTCGTTTTGTCTTACTGGTTTGAGTTACTCTAAACTATTTCTCTTGTTCATAGATTTCTCAATTCATTTGCTATGTTCTGTATTTTTCAAAGGATGAGATAAAAGCTACTAAGTGAAAGTTGTGGAATGTTAATGGAATTCTGCACTCCATCACTGAAGAACGAATTGATTGAATATACAGTATCTTTTCTTCATATATGAGTAACTAGAGTTATGTAATTTAAAAGGGAATTACTATCCTGAGACATATCTTTGTATTATCCAGGATGAAAAGAAAAAACCAACAAAAAAACATTTCCAGGCATTGAATGATTGTGCCTTTATTAAATAAACATTAAAACTCATCATTTTATATAGCTGTAAGAAACAACTCTTACCTTTCTTAGAATTTGTTTATGCATATTGTATGGCATCACAAACATGACTGCTCGATACTGATGTTATATACTTCTTTTCTGTAAAAATAAAAGAAAAGAGGTAAGCCTATCACTGAAGATGTTGAAACAAAATGCTATTTTTTTGAAACTGGAAAACAAGATGGAAAAAAAAAGGAGGATATGAAAAAATTCTGGCACTTACAAAAGGCATTCAGTGATAGGGCGGTTTTGGATATTTTTTTTTTAAGATCTAGCATTGTTTATAATTTAATGAGGTAAAAATTCTGATTTCTTGTCTATCTTAAGTGAATGTTATTATTTAACATAGAGTTATTTAAAAATAATTTATTACAAAAATAAATATTTTCAAAGGAATTTGTGAGTTTTCTAAAAGCTACTCAAAGATGAAATAACATCTACTCATTAGCCATATCATCAGCTAGTTTTTTCACATTTTTGTCAATTTACTATTTTCCTATTGTTAAACTTCTAAAATTAAGTATAGCTTCTCTGAACACTAAAGTAAATGTGTTTCAATGTGAAAGAAAAACAAAAGAAAATTTATCTGTAATCTTCTATGTGTTAAATTAAGAAATAAATATTCAAAACATCATGAAGATATCACTACCTTCACCTGAAATTATGCTGTTTAATATTTAGAGAATCATGTAATTCTCTATTTACTGTCAAATTATATCTAAAAAGTAACTGATTTACTAGAGACAAGTTAATTTTGAAAATTAATTCAATATTACTTTCTCTAATGTTAGGTAGAAATGAAAGTAGCTTTCTAAAAATATTCATGAGTTTCCTTTTTTGTCAATCCACTTTAAATATTGTTAAATTCTGCTGGTTTTTTATTTTGTTCAAACTTTTGGGACAACATGTTTGGTTTTTGTTTTGTTTTTTTTTTGTCAAGAAAGTGTATGGCAACATCAATTGCCACTACTTGAATAAAAACAAAACAACTTGCAGATCCTTAAATAATATAAAAAGTGAGAGAAAAACTCTCTGGAGAATAATCTATGCTGACTGTGATATCTTGAGCTCAGTTAATCATAGGAGAATAACTTCATATTATCTTAATTGTAGATTGATTCAATCAGAAAATATTAACTGGAGGAAGACTGTAAAGAAGCTAGATTAGTTAAAACATATATGCAGGCATAGCCAGGGGCAGCGTTACATGAAGAATAATTCTTGTCTTTTGAAACTCTTTGTGCTGCTCTAGCATACAAATGCCTTGTAATTTCTCCCTGAGATTACAGAGTCCAGAGTTCACTAATGCAAAGTCAGGTTTATCAGCCCAAGTCTGTGGTCCCTAAACCAGCATGTTTTTGGTTATTTCCTTAATGTTAAATCACATTTTTGAGCATCAGGTGATTCTTATTATTTATTCTAAATCAATTAACACAAATTGGAGATGAAGTGATATGATTTATTCTGAACCGATTAACACAAAACTGTTTAGTCATCATTTACCACATTAATGCCCCGTAGTTTAGTTCTCTTGGTAATTAACAATGTGTTCTGCAGGGGTGAGAATAATCACATAGATTTCAGTGTCCGATGCAAAGGGAATTTTATTTGTTTGAGAAACCATTAGAAATATTAAATCAAAGTATAATTGAAAAAAAATATTAAATCAGCTTCCTTCTGCTATAGCTAAAAGGAGTAAAAGAGTACAGATAATAGTTTTTGGGAATATGACTGACAGAGAATTTAGCCATTGGAATCCTGAAACAACACTACTTAAGAAGTCAGTGATCCCTGAATGAATGAGACCCACAAAACTGTGCATACCTGAAATAAGTTTTGATCCAGAAGTGGATCCTTAAGTGCAAAAATTAGAAATATTTTAGATACTTAATTGGGAATATCACCTAACCAATGGAAAATTTAAAGAAAGTATTAAGTGTTAGTTCTATCTTTCTCAAGCAGAGCTAGAAACAAAACTCAGAGCTATAGATGTTTCTACTGAGATTGAAGCATTTTTCATCATCCGCTCTTCAGGCATAAACTAGAGAAAGATTAAACATGTAATCTAAGAATGAGAGCACTCAGCTATGACTGTGGTATAGCCAGGGTGAGGTCTTGCTTCTCCTTTAGGTGACTGGGACTCACATCTTCAGCATCTGGGAGGAATGCTTTGATCTACCTGCATTCAAACTCTCCTAACAAGTCTTTGTTAAGAATTATTATATTTGTCAGAGAGAGAATAAATACACATAGATTAGGAACTGGAGTATCCGGTTTGATGGAAAAGATTTTCTTTGCTGAGTATTTAATGAAGCTCATATAAAAAATGCCTTTGAGCCTAATATAGAATCTGAGGGCATATTTATGCTATTAAGAGAGGGTTAAGGAGTGAGCTTGAGCACTGTGATTGCCAACACTACACAGTTGGTAGCTTTCTTATCTTTGGGCCACTGAGACACACCTATTAGAAAAGGGGTCAGCCCAAATCCTTGTGGACACAAGACAGTCTGTGCTACTTATCCTTGAGGCCCAGGATCACTCCTTGTCTCCCTCTTACTCAGCAACATAAAGATATATTGTTCAGTGTCTTTTGTCTAGATAAAAGAGAACGTATTTTAGCTCCTGGGATATTCAAGCATAGTCTTGTTCTCTGGCCCATGAAAAGTGAAAGAATTCAAACAAGGCAGCATAAGAGAGAAAAATCTTCTGGCTCTCTGGCTATTATTCATTTTATTAGATTCTGGCTACAGCATCTACCTAAAAGTCTTTGGGTCAGATTGACTTTTTCAGATTAAGTGATTGAGCTGGGTCATCCTGCAATCTGGCTGAGTGGAGTACTTACTGAATGTATTGAACAAAAGGGGTACACAATTCTCCATGTCACTGTGCTTTCTATAGTATTGAATCCTGTTGTGGTTTTAGACAAATAATTACCAGATTGGATTTTGTGGTTAATGTGTAGAAGGTGGCCTAGGTTTTACATCCTGGAACGGTTTAAGAAAAAACTGAATATCTATCTGACAAACTGTGCTAATGTATAGAAAGCTGTAGTATGTCCTGTAGATAATATAGGGTATTTTGATGGTGATATTGTATATTCCAAGGGCTTTGGTACCTCAGCAGTCAGGCAGCAACTGATACAGATTCTGAGAAACTGGGGTTATTTTACAAACTATTTTCAGTTATTTTGCAGTTTTTATCCTAGAAAATTCATTATTTTAGTATGCAGTACAAAGCAGGAAACAAGTAGACCTTAGAATCATATCCTTGTCACAGCAAAGCTTTTTGGTAGCTGGAATGTGTGAACTCACATTTACCTGTTTGGCTTTTGTTTTTGCATAAGTGAATGTTTCCACTACAGAAGAAAGCTTCCAAGATTATTATAAGAACAATGTATTCAAAAGGAACATGTTAATTCCAAATCCACTGTCATATGTGAGACTGAAGTCTAAATCCCTTTCATAATACTGATTTCTCCATTTCTACTAGTTAACAATCACAAGGTCACTCAGGAATGAAATTTTAATCCTTTTAATACCTTTTAATCTCATATTTTGACCAACCTCCTACTCTATAGGTTACCAACAAGTTGCACATAAGTACAAAACATTTTTATGAATAAAATAATTGTGAAGCAGACAGAAAATTGTTCACTCTCGTGTCAATTTAAAGACTGAACTTTTAGAGTGCATCATATTTTAGATTTCAGTTTCACCCAACAAAACCAAAAAATATTCAAAGAGGTGTCTTTTTTTACACTAGCATATCCTTCCCACTCAGGAGGGATTAAAAAAAAAAAAAAATCCCCAGAAAACAAACAAAAACATCAAGGGTAAAAAGAAGTGGTTATAATCAGAGTGGTTTGCTTTTATTTAGCTTTTTATTTGATTCTTTCTTATGTGAATTATATGAAACGTATCATATCTCTCTCTTTGGTGAAATCCTTATATAGTTTCTGTTTGTTTCACATAAACTTAATGTTTCCTTGCATAAAACACCCTGACTTTTGGAAGTATTCTCTCTTTCAAGACCAAGAGAACATTGTGAATTGGTCTTGAGCATTACAAAAGCCAAATTCCTCAGAAAGGTCAGATTTTGGAAAAAGGACTAAATGGACTGCTACATTTTAAGAACATTCTACCATAATGTTTACATATTTTAACATGTTATTATATGCCAACACGACAAAGGGAATTTGATATTATTTGCAATTTGACAATATTTTTTTAATTAACAAACCTAGATCATGTAATCATGCTATGATAGTGAGGCAGACCAGTGTTTATAATTTAGGACTATAATCTGTGAAACCTAAATTTTCACTCTGTGCAGGGGAAGGATGGTTTATTTACAAGATGCTGCTACGACCAACTATAATCTCATCAGGGACACATCAGAAAACTCAGCTCATCAAACAGAGAAAAACACGGTTACATTGTTAGTGGTTGCAATCTTAAATTATGCATGATTGTTGACAGCTCATAGTGTGAAAAAAATGCTATAATATTACATTACAGATTTTCATTTTTTTCCCAAACCTTCAGTTTATCTATGCTGCTCATGATGGTATAAAGAGCAAGTTGTGAAATGCTCAGAATTTAGGTTGGTTTTGGTTCATTCAGCCTTTTAGAAGCTATGTCTTTATTTTGTCACATTTTCTGATCTTATGCTGCTGTTCATGTACAAACACTAGTCATGTACATATGAAGAGAAACAGTTTTACATAATTTCACTGGCACCAGGCATCTTGTTGTTCTGCCTTGTTCCCAGAATAGCACAGCCAACTGACAAAGAACTGCATTTTGAAACTATCATGCTAGCAAGCTGAAAAGTAATATGGATTACTGCAACTAGATTCAGAGGCTGAACCATGATGAGACAAACCACTGTAGGTCTGGTACATGCAATGTGCTCCCAAAGTAGAAAAGAAACTGTATTTTCCATCATTCACCTTTAATCTCATTCACCTACTTGTCCTAGACCAGTTACAGCTTTCTGCCAAAGTTGCCATCAAAGAGTACGGGCAAGGACTGTCTCTAGAGCTAGCACAAATACTAAGTCTCCAATACTTGCCTCCCAGGCTCCCTACTGATCACTGTTCCTTTTCAGAGCTGTTACAACCCTAGTCAAAATGCCTTGCCATGCTGTTTAACATGCTAAATGTTCCAGTTCAGGCTGTCTCCCTGTTTCAAAATTGTGTATGATTGGTTTGGCTGGAGTTCACAGGACTTTCTGAGAACTCAAGTTTCTAAAAGCAGCCAGATGGTGCAATCAACCTTCCCAATAAAAGAGAAAGGTATTTGGTATGGGCATAGTCAGACACCTGTGGGAGTCAATTATCTGAACCTCATATCCTTCTGATCACTCCTGTTTATGAAACAGTCCTTTTGTTTTACTTTTGCCTCTCATTGCAATAATATTACTTAGGTCTCCAATTATGAATTGTCAGCTGGAGAAAAAAAAGTCTCCTTCCATGTGGAAAAAAGAAAACCAAGAATGATAGTTCAGTCTTCAACACTATGGACAGGGTGATAAAAGGATGCTACATAGTTTTACAGCATCTGAATTAAACACTTTGTTATCTCTGTTTCCAGTCAAACACGGCTGTCTTGGAAGTTGGACTATAGCACTCACATTTTCCATAAGGTTTCACAAATAAGCTTTTGGTCCTGAAAGCTTTACCCCTGGACAAGGTGTTGCAGCAAGGAGGCCTGAAAGAAAGGTTCCTCAAAAATGTGATAGCTAAAGCCTATAATCATAGAGCCTACTTCAGAAGGGAGGCTGTAGGACTGCAGAAATGAGGTTACAATCCTGCTCAAGGCGAAGTGAAAGAACATCTTTTCTGGAAGGACAAGCTCTGAGAGAGGAAACCGTCCAAGTCCTTAGGAGGTTATGTGGTGCTACCAGAGATGATAAAGGGCAAGCAACACAGGGCAGGTACATAAGCCTTAATCTTTCCTTCAGCATTTCTCAGGAAGACTGTTATTGAGGAGACCATCGTTCTCATTGCTGCTGCCTCTCCAGCTGTGCTTCCAACTTTTCCTTAAGGTATTCCATGCAGAAAAAAAGAGCTTGGAGATTAAAAATCTTCTTAAAATCAAGTGAGGGAAAAAGGCTGCAAGATTAAGAGGACTTCACCTCTCTTAGAGGAAAGCTGGTTTTAAGTTGTTATCCAATGCACTCTCAGCTTCTCTGCAGGACCACATACAGTTACTCCATCTTGAGACATTATTTTAGGTCAGTACTAGATGATGCTTCATTGTATGTGGTTGCAGTTAGAGCTGTCATTTTTAAGTGATCAAGAAAATCCAAGACATCTGCATGTGGCTGAGAGGGATGATACAAATCCTGTGGAGATTATCTCTACAGAGAGTCATGTATCTACATGCATTCCTATAAAGAGCTTTCACTCCTTCTGAAGTCACAGTGAGGTTAGGTGGAACACCCTTCAGTGCTTACTATTGCACAGGATACTTATGTTTTAAACAACAGAATCAGAAGAGATATCTAAATTTTCATCGATTTTGAGTGACTGAACACAGGAGAAATCCAAACCCAATGGGTTTTCTTTACATCAACCAGTATGCAACATGGCATTTGATAGGATGGAACTGAGAACCTGAAGTGGTTAATGGAGTTTCAACCTGGCTCTGTAAATATGTTCATAAATGTTATAAATTAAGAATTTATTGTGCTGCCTACTGCTCTTACAGGCTACAGCCATTCTAGAAGAGTTACTCCCTTTTTCACTAGGAACAGATTAAAAAAGTATTTTTTATTAACTACTTTTAGTATCTTAGGTGCTGTGACATTGGAAACCTTGGTTCCTGTCACTCTGACAATGTTTAAGAAAAATTTACACAAGAGAGTTACATAGAAACTGTCAGAATCTGAAAGTCATTCTTTTCAAACATGCCAAATAGATTCTATGCAGCTCTCCTATGTAAATTTTCCTTTACTGTTCATAAAGTAGGAAACAAGGTCTCTAACCTTGCAGTTCCTGCTATGGTGCAGGAAAATCATACAGGATTCAGCTGGATAGAGAAGCTATGGTTATATTTAACAATTCAGATGAAAATTACACCAGGCATAGTCTTCTGATTTATGCAAAATAAAAAATAAACACATTAAAAATACAGTTTACTGCATGATAGATGGAAAGTATAAATGCTGGTAACTGTTGTCTCTAAGATTCCATCACACTCCACTCTGCATGGGTAGAAGAACTTATGTAAATATATTTCAGTAATGCAAATGTTAATAATGCATATAAAACCTACACTTTGTTTTGAAATGTAATTCTAATCCTAAAATCAAAAATGTTAGGGCAGGTTGTACAATGAATGGAAGGCAATATACCTTTTTGCATTGGAGTAAATGCATTCCTAATCCATCTGCAAGGATCATATTTATAATATGAGTATACCTCTGACCAGTTGTTGACTCTTCTCTGTGTGTGGATGTTAACTAGATATGACCAAAATGCCTGGGAGCAGCATTTTCTACTGTGAGTCCTATTTCAAGCATTCATTTCCAAGACATAGGTACAGATATCCAGCCCTCCGCCTGCTCCCAAAATACATGTCTTTTAAAGGTATCCCAAAGTAAAGTAGCATAAATGTTATGCTTAGAAAACTTTAAATAATCCCCCATGTTTCCATGTAAATAATTAACTCATCCCCACTTTATATTTCCTTTAACTGTTATTGTAAAAATGTACATGTTGAAATACTTTTTTTTTCTTTTTTTTTTTTTAATGTATAATTCTTTTTAGTCTTTGGAACCTTAGTTTACTTTCACTTACAGGGGGAAAAATTCAAGAGTAAACTTTTAAAGTGGGCAATGGTTGTGGTTTAACGTTGATACACTTTGTACTTTAGTGGTCATTGGGTTGTTAAGTTATGTATCTTTATAGTACACTACAGTTTATTTTATGTTGATTTATCTGATGGATAAATTCTTCACTGATAAATTGAGTGATATTTAAAATAAGAGACAACAGATTAGTTAAACATCATTGCAAAATATAATACAGAATAAATATTTTTCATATTATCGAAGATTTCTGAAAACATAGGGCAACAACTAGATTGCCTTTCTCAAAGAAATACATTCAGTTAAACAATATTCAGTTCTTAACACAATAAATCTATTGCAGATGAAATTCTGAAATAAGTTTTGCAGAATAAAAACTAACTTGAGAATTTTCCTCTTCATGTCCGACACTGAAACTGACCTGTAATTATATATTTGCTGAGTTTTGTGTTTGAAGAGCTTTATGAGTTATAAAAGGAAAAAAAAAAAACAAAACACCAAAAAACCTAAACCACCAAACAAACCCCCCAACACAAATAAATAAAACAACAAAAACAAAACCAAAATTCTGTCTTTTAATTTTTATTTATCCCTGAGGTTTGCACTGGAAAGTGAACTCATGAGATATATTTAACATCAGCATAAGATCCGAGTTTATTACGCAAATGTCAGGAAAATTATTTCTGAATAATTGGTATCCTAAACCCACCAATGGGAAGGGATGTTTACTTCAGCTGCAGTGTGGCCCTTGTTCTGTACCAGTACCTAATAATTATTTGTAAATTATCTCCATAATAGATGAGAATCCTCACCTGAGAAACTGCCTTAAATCACCATTGTTAGACTAGGAGAGCTGCTAAATGCTACATCTGTGTCTTCAAATTTCATGAACAACTAATGCTTAAAACAGCTATAGAATCCTTACATTAACTAAGAGCGCAATTTAATTAAGAACATAATAGAATTATACAGATATTTTTGTGTATATTCTGCATTGTGTGTTGTCAACACAGCAAAGCTTTATTTCTTACTTTTTATATAAATACCCAACATAGATTGCACTCAGGAATAAGACAAAATGTCAAATTAGCTCAACTCAGCAGCTATTATGCAGCTGGGTTAAGAGATAATGATTACATGACAGACTGAAATTTGAGAATGTTTTTTTTTTCCAACCTGACAGTACATAGCTGTCTATTAAAGAATAGTTTGTCCTTTGAAGTGAAACACAGCACAGCAGAAAAAGACAGCTGTCCATGGTCCTCTGTCCAAGGTCCTGTTGCAATCAGTGGGGAAAGCAGCCTATGCTAAATACTTCCAAGACACTAAACATTTGATGGGGAGCAAGTTGAGTTCAAAAGGTAAGGAATACTGCTGGCAAATCCTCTAACAGGCTACCATGAAGTTCTCAGTTCACTCAAGCTCTACTGCTGATGCAAGACTACTAATGATGTGTCACAATTCAAAAAGGCAAGTGTAATCATATAACCCTGAACTACTTAATCTGAAATCTGACACTGATCCTGGAGAATGTCATACAAAAACTGATTTGGAATCTTTTGGTTAAGAATTAAAAGACAATAATATGCTTAATGTCAGTCAAAACTGTATAATAGAAAAATAAGTCTTGTCAAAAAGTTTTATTTTCTGTTTCATGAGGTCACCAATTTAGTTCACAAATGTAAGGTTTTTGATGAGTATTTGAATTCTTCCTGCAAAACTTTAGATTAAAAATACCTGTACATACACCCAGCATTGGCGTAGCGCAATATGAACAAAATGTGCTTTAGATGCATAATTAACATTTCAAATTCTATGAGTGGGGTCTTGATTAGAGGGGGTGTTTTTGGCAAGGCTGAACAGGAATCACCACTAAGTCCTATGATATACAACCTTTCCTCCAGGAATAATCTAGAAATAAATTTTAAGTTGCTATTGCCAAAGCATAAGTATGATATGAAGATAGGTGAAATTATATTTAACAAGAATATTAATCATATAGAGTGATGTGATGAGTTCATCTCCTGTGATCTTTTAAACAAGGTGTTCAGCAAAGTAATGAAATGCAGTTACAGGACTTAGAATAAAGAAAGCAGGACACAGTCATGGAAAATGATGCCATATCCTTGAAAAATATTCAGTGTTTATAGCAGATAATTAACATATTCTGAGCTCCCATTGTGATGTAAAGTTAGAAAGGGCTAATAAAATGCCTGACCATTAAAATTGAGCAGAGTAAATAGACATAGTAGGTGCTTTTTGGGGGGAAATACTAACTTCTACTAGGGTCTTTGATCCAGACAAGAGGCTGCATTAAGAACTATTGACAGAAACCTAAACCTGAATGTGAAGTGTGGCAGAAATAGTTTAGAGTGGAATGAAAAAAAAAATATCTGAAATAGTTATCACTGTATTTGTTGTGTCTTCATTTTCTGAGATGCTGGAATTTCTCCCTCTTAGAGACTTATGCAAGGTGTTGGAATAATCACATGAAATGTAATGATTTATCTCATGTATCAGATTTCAGGTGGTCAAATGGTCTTTAATGGTTCAAGTCTCTTCAGTCTAAATACTGTCATTCTAAATAGGTCGATATTGCAGTTAACTAAATTGTGTCCACCTCCAAATGCATTGCTTTCATTCAAGGGAACATTACCAGAATTTGTGTCTCTTTTTAAAAAATGTATTAATTTTCCAAAAGAATCAAAGGAAATAAAGAAACGGAAGTTACGTGTCTATAGACTACATAGCTGAAGGAAAAAAAAAAAAAAAAGCATATCAATTCATTGTGTGTTGAACAGAACAGAATAATTTCTCCAAGTGGTTCTCTCAAAAACATTTCAATATTATGTTTGAATTTCGGTACGATGCTATATCAGAAATAAAATTTAAATTTCAATCTTAAATAAAAAATAAAGATTTTGAAAGAAAAGGAAAGAGATTCCAAACAGGAGGACTGAAGAAAAGCTATTGTTAAGATTAGGAGACTCAGATAAATGGTGTAGTGACAACTGCCAACGTCTATCACAGATTTTTCCTTGAATACCCATGGAAAAGAGTTAACCAAGTGCTGTAAATTTTCATCATAACATATTTCTCTGTTGTTGCTTTGTGAATACCAGTGCATTGAGAAGACATATAAGGAAAAACAAAAAAACCCCAAGTAAAAACAAGGCAAAAATCTGAGGAACCATACCTCTGTAAAATCTAAAATAATATTTCTCTTTTCGTGTCTGCAGATAGTAAACAACCAGCAGGAGTTAAACTTACCTGGGAGCTGGCTAGATTCCATGGTTCTTAGGGATACTGTATTGCGTAATAAGTGTGTCTTTTTGAAATACTCATGAAATAACCTGTGTAGGAATGGAATGAGATCCTAATACCATTATTTCAGAGAAAAAGGGTTAAATAGTATCAACTAAGCATATTTTGAGAACATTTCTTTCCTGTTACTCTTTACATGGCTATACAGTCAAAAATGAAGATGTAAATATATATTATTCTTAAAAAAAATACTCTTCAAAATAAGTCTTATTTCATGATGTTTTGGATGATTTTAGCTTAACTCTAGTACAACTAACCCATATCTGATACCATAATTTTTTTTTTTTTGAGAAAGACTATTAAAAT
>NW_010338246.1:0-21396 GCF_000700745.2 Antrostomus carolinensis
CCCGAACCTGGTCTTCTCCTACAGTGGGCAGGAGAAGACTAGGTATTCTATACCTGGACCAGGTATTCTATACTTGTTTTCTGTAAAATTTTTTGACTGTAGTGTGTGAAAAACAATATCAGAGTTGATAAAAGCATCTGGTCTTCAAAGCTGTAGTCATTAGAAGTTCTTATCCAGTTCCTTTTGTCTACGGTGTGATCATTCAGAGGGTGCTACATATCAGGTAATGATAAATTGGAATCTATCCAAAACATTAGTTGAAAATTGTTCCAAATTGTCAGTCACCACTGTGTATTTGTGGCATATCATGTCATGTCTGTTGAGCACAATGATGTTGCATTGATGATAGATGTCACCATGATGATCTGATATACTATCCATGAGTTATTTCTTACATACAAAAATTTGGTAACTGCGTTACCTTTTTACTTTTCTGTGTTGATTACTGTGTTGATAATTTTAGCATACTTTAATCGTCTTCATTTAAGCCTGCCCTGTTGTGGCCAAGATAGAACAGAATAAGCAGATACACTTTATAAATAAACATTCATCTGTATGTGCTGCTTCAGCCTCACAAAAGAAATGTAAAACTGACTGCCCCTCTGTTGATTGCATTAGTAAATTTCCAGGATGAGGAAGGTCAGCAGGTTTTTTTACATTGGTAAAGCAACAGTCTCCAGGGAAAAAAGGCGTAACTGGTGAACTTGAGTCTCATTTGGCTTAGAGAAAGTCCCCTACCATTGTGGGCAACTGATGAGATAGGAATCCACTCAGAGATTCCACGTTGGGGGCTTTACTTACATGGATTCCAGAATTATCATCAGGATGCTGGATCATTAACTGTAATCACATCCTTTACCTTTAATATCTCTTCGTGGCAGTTGCCATGTTATATTTCCTTTATAAACTTCAGTACTTTGAAATCATGACCAAAATATTTTTGAACTATCACTGTAGTCACCTTTTTATGAGACTATCCTATTGGATCATTAAGGTCGGGGTACTTTTCTTGGTACTTGTATTCATTCTAGATTATTTCTTTATGGACAATGGATATATTCAATTAGCAGATTTGCTAAAGTCAGTGAACCAAAATCAAATATGAAATTTATTTTAATATTTTAATTGAACCTAGTCTTGCTTCAACTTTTATGACTTTATTGTTGCCAATAGAGGAACTAGTTGAAGTGAAATTAATATAACTTATTAACATAACTTATTAATATTTTTTTATTGAGGGTATTTCTTGAAGAATGTTTTATTATCTTTTTCTGAAGAATATATTTGTTTTACATTCTATAAATATCTGCCTGGTGTTACATATATCTTCAGAAGTCTAATGCTCTCTCTTTTTTTTTTTCTTTATAGTACATTTTAAATGAAGTAAAACTACTTCTTTTTGGTCTGTACTTTTTCTTCTTTCTTGACTGTTTTCTTTCAAGGATTTTTTGTTGTTCTAAATGTCTTTATGTAGAGCTTTAGAGATTTTTCTTTACAGTTACCTTCATCTCCTTCTGGCTTACATTATTTTTTTTAGTCTGAATTATTCTCTGTGCAGTTTACTGGCTTTTTCTTTTCTTCCCCCCCCAGCTGATTAACCGTTTATGCTGGATTTGATAGAAACTTCTCCATCAAGATTAATCCTTTTATATCCACTAAATGCACAGGTTTAAAGTTTCCTTATCATTACATTTTCTCTGAGCCACTGAGTTGCCATCCCTTCTTGTGAATTCTGCTAATTCAACTTCTTTGTATTGGTTTTATCTATGTTAAAAATTCTATTTCTTTATGAAGTAAAAACTCCCCAGGAAGCAGTTGTGTTTCACAGTGTAGTTAAGTGCCTGATTTGTTTTGAAGCATTTAATTGCTTACAAGTTATGCTAAATTTTATGTCTAAATTAGCTTTCCCTTTTCTTATTTGAGGTAGAACTTTGTGAATCACACTTGTGTTGGATGTTGCTTGGCACTTGCCGCCCCCTTTTCTCAAGGATGATCCTGACTCCTTTCTTATTACAGTAGTTTTCTTATATTCTTGTCTGCTGTATGAAAAGATACAGCAGTTAAAACATTTTTTAAAGGTAGATGGACAGCAAAAGTTTTAAAGTGTTGGTGAGTGGTAGTGTAAGCGCTTCCCAGCTAAGCAAGCCCATTGACATACTCTTCTTTGGAATTTCCAGACTCTTACATGCATCTCTTAAGAAGCTGATTTCATCAGCTTTTGAATAAACTGGATATTTCTCATGTTAGTATTATTGCGGTGTTTTTGGTGTTTCCCTTCCCACGTGCAGAGATAAACGTTACGAATATGAATTTCATCAGCATTTTGAATAAACTGGATATTTCTCATGTTAGTATTATTGCGGTGTTTTTGGTGTTTCCCTTCCCACGTGCAGAGATAAACAGAGACCAATGAAGGGGAAAAACTAGAATAGAATCCTGGAGATGTGATTCCAGGTGGAATTGTTACTTTTACTGCTTCAGATCATAGTCTTGTCCTTCATTTTGAGATCTCAAACTTCATGAAGAAATAGTCTGCATCTGTGCCAAATACTACAGGAAGATACTTAAATATGATGTAAAGGACACCAGCAATGAACCATATAGGACCTACTGTAGACTGACACAATAGATCTGTTATTTTTTTAAGTGTCTGTATGCATTCAGATATTTGTCCTTCATGTGGCATATCAACTGACACCTTTCTGAATTAAGCAGTGAAACAATAAATCCAAATAAATACACTAAATTCTTAAGATTTCCCAATAGTGAAGTAATGCACGCAAAAGTATGCAGAAGGCATGACCATAGAATCATTGAATAGTTTGGTTGGAAAAGACCATTACGATCATCTCATCCAACCGTAAACCCAGCATTGCCAAGTTCACCACTAAAGCATGTCCCGAGAATCACATCTACACGTCCTTTCAATCCCTCCAGGGATGTGACTCCACCGCTTCCCTGGTCAGCCTGTTCCAATACTTGACAACCCTTTCAGTGAAGAATTTTTTCCTAATATCCAACATAAACCTCCCTTGGTGCAACTTAAGACCGCAGTGATACAAAGTACTACTGTGTTCATTACAAGAATTGATAGAGAGATCCCAAATTTTAAAAAAGATACAGATACCAGCCAATTGACAAATAGATCAAACTTAATACACCTGCAGCTTCCACATTTCATAGCTATTTCACAAAATAAATTGAATCCGATTGTTGTGGCTTAACCTCGGTGGGCAGCTCAGCCCCACACAGCCACTTGCTTAATCCCCTCTAGTGGGATGGGGAGAGGATCAAAGGGTAAAAAAAAACATGTTTTAAGGTAATGGCAGTTTAAGAGCCAAAGCAAAATTTGCTTGTGCAGGTACAGCAAAGTAAGAAATTCATTCACTGCTTCCCATCACCAGGCAGATATTCAGCTGTTTCTAAGAAAGCAGGGCTCCATCACATGTAACGGTGCCTTCCTCAGCTTTTATTGCTGAGCACAACGCCACGTGGTATGGGATAACCCTTTGGTCAGTTGGGGTCTGCTGTCCTGGCTGTGTCCTTCTCCAGGTCCTTGTGCAAGCCCAGCCTGCTCACTGGTGGGGCAGGGTGAGGAGCAGAAAAGGCCTTGAGGCTGTGCAAGCTCTGCTCAGCAATAACTAACACATCCCTGTGTTATCAGCGCTCGTCTGGTCACAATCCAGACATGGCACCATAGGAGCTGCTACAAAAAAATTAACTCAATCTCGTCCAAAACTAGTACACCTACTTCTAAGTTTGTTACATTCTCCCACAAATTTAATTTCTTCTTCATAAGACAAAGATCTGTGACATAAAATTGCTCTTTCTTTTTAGCCTCTTTTTTTGTAATACACCTACCATAAAAAAGAACAGATTTGAAAAGTGAACTTTTGGGGCAAGTTTTGTTAAGAGAGTATATATATTTAAAGCGCTGTTTTCTGATGCTCCTGTCTGCATTGTTATCTAGAATTGCGGCAACTTTCTTTGCCTTCCAATCACCTACTTTTGCTGTCCACATATCTTTCTTTTGACTAATTTTAACCTTACAGTTCCCTCAGTGACTCCATATACCCTGCTTAGATCCTACATAACACTTTGCTGCTGCTGCCTGACATTTGTAATCTTGTTTCACGTGTTTCTCTACCTTCCAACATCATTCTGCAAACTCTCTTTAATGTGGTAATACATACTTTCATGTCTTTCGCATAGCCATCATCATAACTCTCGAGTCCATACGTACCTTCTTCACACGTGTTTGTAAAATATACACGTTTGTTTTAGTTGGCTCCGCAAAAGGCTAACTTTCCTCCTTCATTGCACTTTAAAACATGATCTTGCAGTGTCAGCATTTGGATTTCCTATGGGTTTTTTTTAAACCTTTCCTCTTTTTCTACGTTCTTGTGTTGTTGCTTCTTTCACTTATCCATCCTGGTCTTCAGATTTCTTCTTTCCATTAATTTAAATATAATGTAGTTGTAAAAGTATTTCAGCAGGTTTTGGTCCATTTTCCAGAAGCAAATCCCAGAAGCAATTTGATGAGTGTATTCTTTTTGGTCCTCAAAACCTTACATTGCTGAACAGCACATACCGTGAAATTACAAGTGAAGTAATGTAGTTAAATGAATGTGTCACTGAAACATAATGATGAATCTAATATGTATTGTTCTTTCTGTGTTAGTTTGCAATAAAGCTTTTGGTTTTAATTTTTTTTTAAATCAGTAAGTTCTGTGGAGGTTTGCTAGACCTGAATTCCAGGCCAATTTTCTAGGCCTAAATTTGATATATTGCTTTGAAATGTAGTGATGCCAACTGTTCTGCCAGTGCGTGTGATCAGAAAAATACTTTAGTGGAACCTTGTGACCCATTTTTCATCATTTTGTGAAGCACTTCTTTCTCTTTAGTCTTCTTCACAGTCAGTTGGGTTCAAGGATTGCAGAGCACTTTTTTTTTTTGTTTTAAAGATTATGCATAATAATAAGATGATATAACAGATTAAAACTGAACCATTAATAGAGCATTCATCTTCCTGGTAGAAGCCCAGAAAAAAAGCAGTGGAAAGCTCTAGTAACAGTGACAGTGATTCGGGCTCCTCTTCAGACACCACAAGTGAAGGCATTAGTAGTAGTGACTCCGATGATTTAGAGGAGGATGAAGAGGAGGAGGAGGAGGACCAGAGTGCTGAAGAGAGTGAAGATGATGAATCTGATTCTGAAAACGAAGCACATCACAAAAACAAGAACAAGGTATGACACCTCACTCTGCAGCTCAGAGTCTTGTCACTGAAATCTGATTGTTAAAAATTGACCTGTTCACGTTTATACCGGTGCACGGTTATCTAAGTACACGTTAATGAATGCCAAGAATATTCTCTTTGGTTTTGCTTCAGGGTTTTCTAGGGGGTGGTTTTTGCTTTGTGTGCGTGCATGTGTGTGTTTTGTTGTTCTTTAAGGGCTAGGAGTTAATGGTTGGTAGACTCTTATCTTTGTTATAAAGTGGGAAATAAAACAGAAAGTAAGTGCTGTGTGCTGATACTATATTGGAAGTATATCTTACTGTTGATATTGTTTTGGTAGTTGCTTTTTTCCTAGTAAAGTGGTTACTTTTCCTGGTAGCCAATAGAAGAACAAGATTGGAATATTGGGTATCCCATTAGGGTTACAGACAAAAATACATTTAAAAACTACCATGGTTTAGGACAATTTCTTCACATGCTGAAACTATCTGGGGAAAAAACCCAATACCCTAAACAATATATACATGACAAGATTGATTTTTAAATTATTATTGTTCATCCTCTGCCAAGAATAGTATAATTGTTTCATGGGGACTGATGATGTACTTTTTTTTTTTAATCTAATATGAACAATCAAAAATTCATATTTTTCAGGTGCTAATGCATAGTGGCGTAACAGATATGAAAACTGATGAACAAAAACAACATGAAAAGTCTCAAGAAAAAAGAACACACCAGCAGATACCTCTTGTGTCTGATTCCCAGACTCACTCATCATTCCAGTCCCAGCAGAAGCAGCCTCAGGTTTTGTCACAGCAGCTTCCATTTATTTTCCAAAGCTCTCAGGCAAAGGAGGAATCTGTGAACAAACACACAAGTGTAATACAGTCTACGGGATTGGTTCCCAATGTGAAACCTTTGTCTTTGGTACATCAAGCCAAAAAGGAAACCTATTTAAAACTCATAGTTCCTTCCCCTGATCTACTCAAAGCAGGGAATAAAAATACCTCTGAGGAATCTATCTCTTTGACCAGCGATATCAGATCAAAGCGGGTGAGTGAAAAATCACTGCTTTTTTATTTTTTTGTAACTTGCATTGCCTGCTTAACAAGATGCAACATTCTGATCTCAAGGCCTTTTAAAGACCATGTTTTAAAATTATATGTATATTTATTTTCATATCATGGTTTTTTGACATGTTTTTAGAGTTGCTACGGATTTCTAGAGTTGGGGCTGTTCAGCCTGGAGAAGAGAAGGCTCCGGGGGGGTCTTATAGCGGCCTCCCAGTACCTGAAGGGGCTACAAGAAAGCTGGGGAAGGACTTTTCATGAGGGCAGTTAATGACAAAACAAGGGGAAATGGGTTTAAGCTGAAAGAGGGCAGGTTTAGATTAGATATTAGGAAGAAGTTCTTCACTGTGAGGGTGGTCAGACACTGGCCCAGGTTGCCCAGAGAAGCTGTGGCTGCTCCTCCCTGGAAGTGTTTAAGGCCAGGCTGGATGAGGCTTTGAGCAACCTGGTCTAGTGGAAGGTGTTCCTGCTGCTGGCAGGGGGGTTGGGACTGGATGAGCTTTGATGTCCCTTCCAACCCAAACCATTTCATGATTCTGAATAATGTAAATTTACTAAATTGTGTGGGTAATACGTGTTCTGAACTGTGGTGGTTGGTTGGGGTTTTTTTAATTGTTGTTGTGGTTTGGTTTCTTTTTTATAAAGAGCAGCAAATACTAGCTTCAATTTTAGAGATGATTTGCTATACGTTACAAGTGCCTTGAGCTATTCCATAACTTTATCTTGGAGAAAAGTCATCTGCTTGGTGGTGCATGTGCATATATACATACCCTAATGTGTACAGGATGTAATCACATACACAGCTTACTCTCACATAATGCCAAAGTTGAGTTTCATGCTCATCACATAGTGAAACTTTACAACTCTTATGAAAGCAGGGTACTGGTGAGAATAATGGGTACGAAGAAAGCAAAGGATTTAGTCATGCATCTCTCAGGGAAAAAACAGCAGCAAAAATCAATATCAAAGTAAGAAAAGTACTCATGGGTAAATTGCGTGGCTTGGCTGTTTCTTCTGTGCTTCTCTTAGTTTTAGTCAGAATGCTGGTTTAATGCTTTCAGTATCTAGCATGTAAGCATAGCTTTGCTTTGTTTAAGGTTGGATAATTTTAAGTCAGAGTAATTAAAGTTACCTGTTTTAATCATTATTTTAAAAAGAGTAGCTTGAAGTCTTTTTAAAAAAAATATTTGATTTAACCTTGGGTTTTATTTGCACTTTAAAGGCAGAAGGTTATTCATGCACTGTTAGCTGTTAAAAAATCAGTATGGACATTCCAATAAATTTGATTATCCTTTTTACTGATCAGGACAATCTGATATATATCTACAATATGTTTACATGTGTCTGTCTTAACAGTTCTATAGCTTACAAAAATTCTTTGTAGATTCTCAGTTTATTTTGTTTATAGTGATTATAGTGACTAGTGATGAATTTTCATTATTTCTATTCACTCTAGATTTGAATAGGGATTAGCAGAGAGCAAAAATCTTGCATTTTAGAAACATTTGAGGCTTGATATATATAGTTATATATATAATTACATTAAAAAGTACATTTACCGAGGCAAGTTTCATTATTAGAAACAAACTTTGCTTTAAACTAAGTAGTATTGATTAAGAGTAAGCTGAACTCTGATTCACAGTTAACTCACAGTCCTCGGTGAGGACTGAAAAATGTTTTTATCATGTGGTTTTTGTTCCTAGACCAGAAGAGAAACACTATTTTTCCCTTCAACACCCAGTTACTTCATAAAATTCAAATAAGCTAGTAGTTTACCTGTAATGTTTAAATAAATTATAATTAGTAAAACATACATCTGCCTTTGAAAGAGGCTTCTGCTGTCAAATTTAGGTTATGAGTCTTTAGCTAATGATACATCTAATATTGAGTGGTTTGATTTCTTTGAAAATTTTACTGGAAACATGCACTGTGTAAATACTTATTTTACAGGTTTTCAAAATTTCATATTCAGTTTTAAATGTTAGTAATTTCAAGAATGTATTGTATTTTACCTAATATTTTAAAACTGATTTAAAATGCACCATATTTATACATATTATTATTTTTTCCATCAAAGATGATGTATTTTCTTTTTCCTTAGAAGAGTCTTGAGACTAAAGACAGTGTAAGCTTTACATGCATTTCTGTATGCCACTACAGATTGTTTTACCTGAAGAATTTTCAAGTACTACTTTTCAGAGTTAAAAAAGCTAGCATATCATGGTACTTCTGAGTAACACCTTTTTTCCTTTTTTTTTTTTTTAATAACATTTTTCTATGCTACGAGCCTTCTCTTGGTTTTCTGCTAGTATTGTAGCCATTAGTGTGTTGTATTTACCTGATGGTTTAAAATTAATAATGTACTAAAGCCAGTTTTACATTCACTAATGAGATTTTCTATGCTGAAATGAGTAAAAAGCATTTTTTGGGTTTTTTTCTATGCCAGTACATAAGAGTAGTGTCTTTTTAAAATTTTTTCAAGATGTTTAATATCTTTAAGAAAATCACTGTCTGGAGTGATGTAGCAAGAGGAAACGCTTCCCTACATAATTTAGATCAGCTTCATCTTGAGTTCAATTTGTCTCTTCCTACTGGATTTACAGTGAAAATCAGGAGAGAGACTTATATAACTCTTAGTTACTCATCTCTTCTGTTGTAGCTAGCACCTACTTTTGACCTACTAAAAATAGCTTATCAGATGTTTAAGATTTCATAGAGTTTACCTGCCTGAATAAAAACCAAACAAACAAATATCCCAATAACCACATTTTATTCCTCTGTCTTCTTACTTCTTTAGGAACAATATAAACAGACATTCCCAGCAGCACATCTAAAGAAACAGGAATCATCTAAGAACCTGAAGAAGGTTATTGCAGCTTTGTCAAGCCCGAAACCGACA
Organism: Antrostomus carolinensis; assembly: GCF_000700745.2. NCBI lineage: Eukaryota > Metazoa > Chordata > Aves > Caprimulgiformes > Caprimulgidae > Antrostomus > Antrostomus carolinensis. The sequence continues at coordinate 9,206 of NW_010338246.1, forward strand.
CCTTGTTCACCAGCTCATCAAAAACTCACATCCTTGGAAAACAACCATTCTAATCCATTCCTGTCAAATGCACTTTTAGGTAATCACCAACCCAATGGAGTTATTCAGAGCGTCATCCAGGAAGCTCCTCTTGCACTTACTACGAAACTGAAATCCCAGACCAAGATCAACGAAAGTGTAGCCATTTCTAGTAGCACCCCCTTTTCTTTGCCAGTAAACTTGAGTGCATGTGGGAAAAAAACAACTGGTAACCGGACACCTGTCACGCCCTCTACCTCTCCTGTGTTACCTGGTTCAGGAAAGGATAAACCAGTCAGCAATAATGCAGCAAATGCAGTAAAAACAGAACACCGCCTTCATTCTGCAAAATTGGTTGTGGAGCAGTTCAGAGGGGTGGACTCAGATGCCCCCAGCAGTAAGGACTCTGACGACTCAAATGATGACGATGACGACGATGAAGATGAAGATGAGGACGATGAAGATGATGATTCTGATGATAGCCAATCAGGTGGTTTAAACTTTTTAATAGGAAAAGCAGAAACTTTTTTTTTTTTTGAGTGTTCAAAACATGCATTTCCCACCATATTTTAAAATAGGAGTAGGAAATTTTGGGGCTGCATAGCCCACAGAGTGTCTTACATATGATCTTGGAAAGTAGGACATGTCTCCCAGTCCCCCATTGTTGTGTCTTGGGTACTCTGATACTTGGTCATATGGCAAGTATACTTTCAGCTGTCCTGGTATAGTGCTCCACTGCCTTCTGGAAAGGCTTTCGGAGACCTACCTTCCACATCAATCACCCAGCCTGCAGCTCGTGTGCTGCTTATGTGGCAAGGTGCCTAGGAGGGGGGTGGAGAGAATAGGCTGGTTGATGGTTAATTATTCTGGCAGTCAGAGCCCATAGACACAACAGGCTTCCCCAACCAGAGAGGAACTAAACAAAGGCCTTCAAATTGTCAAGAGCTGCAAGAAAAGCATGTTTCTAGGCTTCATTCAGGAGCGCAGTAGTCAATGAGCAAGATTAAAGTACCAGGACAGTTGCAAGGGCTGCAGTTATAGACAGCATTCAGACCACTATTTGAAAGGCTTTTAAACAGTTCAGAGAGGCAGGGCCTGTTTTAAAAAGGTGATTGTATATCCAGTCACTCCTTTCTTCCCTGTGTACCGATATCCCTTGGATCCAGCTCCGCCTTAATCGTTTTCTTTCCTCCTCTCATCCACCCCCTGTACGAACTCTTTTTTTTCCTCACAGCTGTAGCCTATCTTTAGTTCCATATCCTATCTATGCTTCAACTCTTCCTTTGTCCACATTGCTACACTTCCAATTCTGACACCTTTCAGCCCGTACCCAGTTCTGTCATCTGCTTCCTCTTCATGCTGGATTTCACAACCTGTGAAGTGCCTTTCCTTTGGTAGTGTTCAACCACTGCCTGGGTCCCAGGGAATGTCTTGGCTGTAGCTCATGCTAGGGCAAACAGTCTCAAAATCCTGCAGCTTCTGTCTCTCATCTCCTCATGGAAAAACAAAAGAATTCTGTTCAAAACAACAGTGCATTATCATGCAGAATTACTTTATGCTGTCATAATTGTAGTAGTTTTAAAGATTATGTAGTTAATTATAACCTTCTATTTATGCTCAAAGAGATTTTATAAAAAAAAAATTGAAATCGGAAAAGCTTTTTTAAGACAAAAGACTTTGCAAGTGTCGCCACTTAAATGCATTTGCAGTTAGTTATCAAGTCATAATGTGCCTTTTGCCACACTTTTTTTTAAGCAGAGTCTGACAGTAATTCTGAGTCGGATACAGAAGGGTCTGAGGATGAAGATGATGACGATAAAGATCAAGATGAATCAGATACAGACACTGAGGGAGAAAAAACTCCACTGAAACTGAATAAAACTTCATCCTCTGTGAAAAGCTCTTCCATTGGTCTTGCAGCTCATTCCACACCGCTCAATCTCCAAGTAGCAAAGACCCCAAGCTCTGCACCAGCTGCCTTATGTCCTGAGTCCCAGCCTGCGGTGTTTCTTGGGACAGCACCATCTACTCTTACACCAAGTACACACTGTGGTATCTGAATGTCCTTTGTTATAGTATAGTGTAACATCTAAGTAACATGTGTTGTAAAAGTTGTAATAGAAGTAGTTTAGATACTACTATCAAGTTATATCTTGACATAAGAAATAAATTCCTTACAATAAGAACAGTCATTCACTGGAACAACCTCTCCAGGGTTATGGTAGAGTCCCTGTCACTGGCAGTTTTCAAGATGTGGTTGGACAGGGTGCTAGACAATCCCATCTGAGCTCCCTTTCCCAAGAAAGATTGGATCGGATGGTCTTTTGAGGTCTCTTCCAACCTGGGCTGTTCTCTGATGGCAACAGGTATTAGAATCAGTCAGCAGAATTGCAAGTTCTCATTTGTACTCTAGCAGATCTTTATACCTAGTCCAGAACATTTTAGCTTATATAATTATTTGAGAAAAGGTAGGATGAAATAGCCAGAGTTGATATTTATTACATTAGAACTCTTCATTATTTAGTCTTTGTTATTTACCATTTTATTCTAAACTAGTTATTCTTATTTATTTATAATTTCTATGCATTATAGTTTTATTATACCTTATAAACTGTATTTAGTTAAAATATAAATTTATTCATTATTCTTTCAAAGTTATCAGTCAAATTTATGCATTATGTGCAAATAATTATTTTTAAAAGGTTCATAAAAATGCATTTAGCATTTGCCTGTATGTTTATAATCCTAATTTTGTGACTAATTTTGTAACATTTAGCAATTGAAAGTCACACTTCTCAGTTTGCATGGTGACAATTAAATTGCGTATCTACTACTTGATACTTAATTAACATGCAAGCCAGTAGATTTTAAATTGGGACATCCGCTCATAAACTGGTCTGTATATTTAGATTCAGTGTAATAGGAATTTAATTCCTTGTCATCAAGTATATTAACTTCGAAGCAGTGTAATGCAATCTACTTCATATTTTTCCCAGAACCAGGCCTATTAATTTCACAGATTATAAAAGATTTCCCATGCGTTAGGATTAATCCAAGTTGTAAAATGATAAAGTTAGTTTTTTTGCCTAGGAATCTGTGTTGGTTTATGATGCTTTGAAAAGGCTCGTAGGAGATTTTTATCTGTTTAGGGAGGTGGAACGTAGAAAAAATAATTTTATGTCCTTGTTCTAGGTATAGTAGTTATTTCTAGTAAGAATCACTGTAATACAATTAAAATATTCTTTGTGCTCATTTTACCTAAAGGTTGTCAGTTACTGAAGAGGTGTGTGTCTCTTCTCTGGATCTGTTTTTCAGTGGACAACTTGTCTTCTCAATTTGTTCGTATTTGGACAGGCAGTTTCCCTCCCTCCACTGTGACTATTAGACTCAATGTAATAATCATGTTAGTTTAAGACTGCAAACGTGTCCAAGAACTTTGGCGTCCAAGCATGGGAAGTTCTTCAGTGCTTTCTTTAGAGGACTCTTGGCAGTCTTCCAAATCGTGCAGGCATCTCTGTTGGAAACCTGTGCCATTGCACTGTATGACACTCCTCCTGGCTGTAAGAGGTTGGAGGAAGTTTCAGGGGTTCAGTATGATAATTATACTGTCTCGCGTGCATTGCTACAGGGAAGAGATATGACACATTCTTTACACAAGGTCCAGACTATCTTTTTGAGAAATAAATCTTCCAAAAGTCTGTGTCTGTACATAAGTTTGTGTCCTACGGCTCTCTCAGTGAGGCCTGAGAAAAGTATGGACATTTGGCACTCTGTAAAACCCCACGTTTGGCAATTCTTTATCATGTTATTGGTTCAGTCTCTTGACTAGCACACAACATCTGATTGAACTTTGAAAAGCTTGAATAATCCTGAAAATTTTCTACATTTGCCGGTTTACTGCAAATGTCTGGATTTTTAAAGTAAAGAGTGTTTTCGTTTTCAACTTCTATACTGAAAAAAACTAAATATGGTCTAGTATATAGAAAAACGGGTATGCAAGGAATTCTATTAGCCATATCTGAGAGAGTCAAACAAGGCAAGCAGTTCAGTATGGCATATAGGTTTTTTTCTGTTTACAATTTTAGAAGAAGGGGTTAAAGGAAATTTAGAGGACAATGTATTTCAGAAGTAGAAAAGTTATGTTACTTTTCTTAATGCTTGAATGTAAAAATAATTTATCTTTTGGTCTGGGGATATAAGGATAAAATATATTTTTAGGAACATGTCTTCATTTTGTAAATTTTCTTAGTTATTTAATCAGAAATTTTGTTTTAGGTATTTCAAAAAGACGAAGAGTAACAGATGAAAGGGAGCTGCGTGTTCCTCTGGAATATGGGTAGGTTATCTATTCACTTTATAGTCCTTGAAGGGAGAAAATACTTCCAAAAGTCAGTTGGTACAGAGATGGCACTTTAAAAAATTTTGAGACTGAATAATAAGGAAAGAGCTTCAATGATTTAGATTTCCAACTCACAGTGATTGTGGATCTCTTTAAAAGTGTGAATATATTTCATGTGTTAATTTTTGGTATCAAATTTTCTCTTTTGCAAACATGACCTATCTCTTACGAGTTTTGCCACTAGAATATAGTCCTGATAGCTCTGAGACAGTACGGACTCCAAATAACTCCCTGAAATATAATGCTAAGCCATTTAAAATCTGGTAATGTATAAGTAGCTTGATATAAATATATTTATATATGGTCTGAGTTTGAACAGTCTAAATAATAACAACTTCTGGTTTTGCCTATTTTATTTATGATTTTCTCATCACATTTTGGATATGTACCTTTTTCCTTTTATGTAAAAACCTTAAATTGGCATTAATTACTTTTTTTTTTTAATGTTTTGTATGCACCTATTTCATATTACTCTAGCTGGCAAAGAGAAACCCGAATAAGAAACTTTGGTGGTCGTCTTCAAGGAGAAGTAGCATATTTTGCACCTTGTGGAAAGAAGCTAAGACAGTATCCTGAAGTAGTAAAGGTATATTCCTTTTTTTAACTTCTGTGTTCTAATGCTACAAAGCATGCTAGCAATTAAAAAATGCCATTTTTTTTCCTCCGATAAAGATTTTTTTTTTTCAAGATGTTGGGCGTAATGTATCTCAGTCTGTTACTGATCTGATCTCCCATAAATGTGTACCCCTTTGATAGAATATGCAAAACATGACACTCACAAAGTTAGCTGTACATCAAAGCTGAGTTGTAATTATTTACAAGCTGAAGTGGAAAAATATGTGATTTTTTCAGTATCTCAGCAGAAATGGAATAATGGATATCTCAAGGGACAATTTCAGCTTCAGTGCAAAAATAGGAGTGGGTGACTTCTATGAAGCCAGAGATGGACCGCAGGTATCCACTTTTTAAAAAGTAAAGTCTTTGATCCAAGGAACATTAACTTAAATTTAGGTGAAGTAATTTTTGCTACAAGCATTGCCTGTTTTTAGCTAATTCTTTCTTAAAATTGTGAGTATTTCTTAATAGTAGTTATATTGGGATGCTGAGAGCTTGATCCTGGGCAGTGTTGATAACCGCTCCTCTCAGTGATTTTATTAGGAGCTTGTAGGAGTTCAGCATGCCTTATGATCAGCTCTGAGCCTTGGACTTCTCTAGTACGAAAGAACTCTGAGCTACATATTTTGTATTAGTCAGTGTTCAGATATTTCTGACTAAAATTCTATTTCTTCTTTTCCTGTATAAACCTAATATTGTTAGTAATTTTATGTGTATGTGTTAATTCACACACTTTTCATGTATTCATGTGCATAATATATAGAAAATACATGTTTAAATACAAGTGTTCCGGTATTGAGAATAGCGTCTGAGCTTCCTGAAGCATGAGTTTTTAATAGGAAGGAATGCTGAGTTATACTAGTTATACTTTACGGTGATAGAACTGTTAGACTTTGCATAGATAAACGACGCAAGGATAAGGAAAATTAGAATTTTAAGGAAATGAATACTGTGTTTGTGCCATACTGTGTTAATATATTTTGGTCATGTTGCCGTTTTTTCAGAATGTGCACAAAAGTTTTTGCACTTCTGACAGTGAATATATTTGCTTCTTTAAAAGATACGTATTCTGAATGTGTTACTACAGGAATGTGGACAGACATCACACTCTCAGAAATCTTGAATTCAGGCTCTAGTTAAAACTTATGTCCTTGTGATACCCTTTAGAAATACATAACGTTTACATAAATTGGAAAGCAATAAAGTCTGAGTTCATGGTAAGCAGATACTTCTAGATAGTGCTTCCCAATTCCTGGCTTACAGGGTAAAACATTGCTAAACCCCCTTCATGTTTTGCCTTCATAAAACAAGAGTTACAGGGTCATGTAGTTGTGAACTTCACTATGTGCCTGAATAGCTTGACTGAAAGAATTCCTTATACTGTGGACATAGTGTAATGTCTGGGTATCTGGTTTCTTTTTACTCTGTTGCCTTTTTTGTGTCTGTTGTCCATATTACTTCATTAGTCTTTTCCCTTTCTCTATTTGTCTCTGTCTTCTCTCTTTAATTCATGAGATGATTTGCAGATTTTGCCCTACCTTGATTCTGTAAAACTTCAGAATGAAGGCATCAGGAATGGTAGGTTTCTGTAGGCAGCGCTGGCAATATGAATATTAAGTTGCTTTACATCTCACTGTAGCTTCTGCTTGTGTAGTTCATGGTAGGTTCTATTGAGACTTGGTTAGAGAAAAGAAAAGTTTTCTTGTTAAAAAAAAAAAAAAGAGACCGGGGGCAGATGTGCTGAAATATATTTTACATTTTATGTATGAGATATTGAATGAGATTATCATGTAGACAGTTGAGCTACACTCAGGTTGATAATCTGCACTTAGTAAAACAGTATATGATACTTATACTTTATGAAGAAAATTTGCACATTTTTACTGAAATTCTTTGAACTGTCCAGGTTCAAAACAGAATTTGATAATGATACCTTCCTGGATGTCTGGAGGTAATTCCAGGAATTTTATTTCTGCTTTTGCTGTTAATTTTGATTATTCTGTATAGCCTTTCATGGTTACTCTTCCCTTTTTTCGTTATGTGTTTCTGTCATCTTTTGAGACATGCAGCATGCATCCAAAGTGGTTTGGTAAGTTTCACAAAGCTCAAAGATGGAACAAGATGTGAAGAAAATTATCTAAGGGCTAGATCAGTTATATTGAAGAATTACTTCTAGGAAGCCAAAACCACATGGATTACCTGCTTCTGTGTTTCTCTCTCTTGGTACACAAGCAACCAGATACTGTGGGTTATCAAAGCAGTGATTAACTGCTTTCGCAGAGAACTGTATCTGGCAGAAGTGGGCCATTAAATAGTAGGGTCAGAGTAGTGTTTTAAGTTTGGCAAATGTGGAAATTCAGTGACAGAAACTGGAGGATTTAAACTGCTGTGGTTTAGAAAGATTAGTGTGATTTGCGGGTATGGGGAGGTCATGGATCATTATGAGTTCGAGTAATGTGGATAGGAATACTGTCTCAAGTAGCAGATGGAAGAGAGTGTTATGGAGTGACACTGAACTGTGCCCTAAGATTGCATCTTGCTGGCTTTGATTAGTATATAACAGTAAGAATATCCATCACAGAATGGTTGAAGGGATCTCTGGAGGTGCACCTTGTTGAAACCCCCTTGCTCCAGAGGGGTCACCTAGAGTCAGATACTTAGGACCATGTCTAGACAGCTGTTGAAAATCTCTCAAGTAGGAGACCACACAGCCTCCCTGAGCCCCCTGTTACAGTTCTCAGTCACTGTCGTGGTGACAAAATGCTTCCTGATGTTCAGAGGGAACCTCCTGTGTTTCAGTTTGTGCATAGGACTCTTGTCCTGTCACTGGGCACCTCTGATAAGAGGCTGGCTGTGTCCTCTTTGCACCCTCCCTTTGGGTATTTATACACATTGGTGAGATCATCCTGAGCCTCCTCTTCTGCAGGCTGAACGTTCCCAGCTCTTTCAGCCCTTCCCTTCACAGGGTTATTATGTAGTTAGAGAAAACTTGACTCTCCATGCAGCATTTCAGATCCGTTTAATTTGAAGATGAGATGTCAGTAAGGGCAAAATACAGACTTTTTAAACTGTGTATAACTCTTGGAGTAATCATAAAATAGTGGTAAACATGGCATGCACTCTTTTCCCCAATAATATTTTGCATAAAGCTGTGAAAATAATGTAATTTTTTTTTTTTCTAACTGGTCTTAATGCCTGCCTAGGAAGGCAACTGAATTTTCAGGAACAGGAAAGGAGGAAAGTGCTTGAAGTACTTTTTCTTATGTCCTTAGTGTGAGGTGACTCCTATGTACATTAGCCTTTCTCAGAGGATCTCATTATGGTCCTACCTTAGAACAAAGACAGTGTGTCTTTATAAGGTGTGAAGTCTTCCTCTTTTAAGCCAATTCTTAAGCTTATTATGCCTTAATTAAGAGACTTATTCTGTATATAAGTATTTAGAAGTTTAAAGTGTTTATTACAAATGAAATAGAAATACCATATAGAACAGCCAACTATAAAATCAGCTGTCATGCGTTTGTAATGTAGTAGTAATTATTTGCTTCCTTTTCTAGAAACTAGAATTTAAAATGTTTGTCCTTTTATGAATTCTGAAATTCAGATTAGAAAGCTTTGTTGTTGACTTTTTCTCACAAATCTAATCTGAAATTTATTAGGAAGTCTCTGCTTCTTGAAGAGTGCCTATGGTTTTGTTTGTTAGTTTGGTTAACAGTCTCTGCGCTTGTTTCTACTTCCACGCATAGTTATCTGCTGCCTTTTGGCAAATGTCCTGATCACAGTTCAGTACTGCAACAAGTGGTAGATGACTGAAGGCGAGAAATTCAATTAAGTTATTATTTTGATTAGTTTCAAAAATAAACCAGAACAATTCATATTGTGGTTCCCATTTTTTCTCTAATGCTTGTGTAGTGAAGCTTAGATTTTATAGAAGCCCTTGTTTCTCCTGTGTTGGGCAGAACCCCCATATTTTTTATTTGGAATATTGAAAATCCACAGAATATCAGATTGTATGTTCTTTAATTAGAAATTTTTTTGGGTCAGATTTTAAAATATATTAGAGCACAAAACACAGATGGTCAATTAACTCATGCTTAACCCTTAATGGACCTGTTCTGGACTATTACTGTCTTGTCCTCTCCTAAACTTGTGGAATCTTGTTGCATCTACAGTGTCCTTTGGCAGGACATTAAACAGTCTTCTCCTCGTTTCTTGAAATGCCAGTTCCTTTTGCTCATTGAACCTTCTACCAGCTTCATTTGATGGCCTCTAGCTTCTATTTTGAAAGTCATTAGGAAAATGTAATATATATCCACAGTCTCTGTGGCACTAACAATCTTTTGGACCTCCATCTTGCTCTTTTCTGCATATTTGTTCTTATCATTAACCATAGAAAATACAAACACAGAGCAAGAGCAATTTCCATTGCAGGATCTAAGGTAGTACTTCTCGCGTTATGGCTGCTTCTCCCCCCCCCCTTTTTTTTTCTTCCCTCTGGTACTTGCAGTTTATGGGATAAGGTTTCCTAGGGTGGAGGTTCATGGAGGTGATAAGAATACTATTAAATCAAGCTGACATTGCCCTACAGACTGAACCTGTGATAAATTTTAAGTCAGGTGGTAGACAGTGAAATGAAAGTGTACACCTAAGTAGTACTCTTAAAGATAGAAAATTAATTAACTTCTTTTAAGTGGTAGAAGTAACTGTTTGGGATTCAAAAGTCCTTAGTAATGATGTACGCATAGTGATAGGGTCATGATTCTGAACAGCTTGTTTTTAGGAACATAGCTAATAAAAAAGCCATTTGGAATGTCATTAAGTGTGAGATGTACTCTTGGGATGGTCTTACCTGGGAGTGATTCAGACTTTATAAAAAGGTATCTTTGCAGATACTGATAACTTCCTTGGAATCTGAATGTTTCATTAGCAAAATGCCACTTCTTTTGTCAAACCTTACATTAAACATTTGTAATTATGAAGAATAAGCAGGAAGAATTAAAAGATAAGTTATCAGAATAACCAAATAAAAACATTTTATGGCACAGCAATTTTCAGTATTTATATACTTAAAAATGTGAAAACGTTGGTCACGCAAAGGTATTTTTTCTGAAGTGATAAAGTGATTTTTTCTGATATTTAATTAATGTGTTTTAAGTTATCAACATTCATTTGTGCTTTAGCAGACATTTTCAAAATCTTTATAAATCTTTTTAAGGCAAATTGTGGAGTAGTCCTGAAGGATACTTAGCTTACCTTTTTTCCAGCATTTTTCAAAAACTTATGAATATATTAAAAGGTGTTATAATTCTGAAATACTCATGTTCAGTGAAACAGATTTGGATAGACTGTGTTCCCTTTCTGCTCAGTAGATGCAATAAATTCTACTTTTTATCAGTTAAACTATTTTTATGTGAGGACTAATGGGTATTTGTATTAACCAAAGTATTTCGGTATTTGTTTTTGAGATTCCACAAAAACCCAATAATAATAGTGAAAGAAAGACTTGAATCTATTGCTGCATACTTTGCTTAGCTGGGGAATATAGCTGCCATAAGTTCTAGTTCAGATAGATGGACTTTTATAAACTTTTCATTGCTTCAAGTTGGCACAGAAATTAATTTTCTTGCAGTGAAGGAGGGGAGACCTAAATTGTACTAAACAAAACCTCAAGATTAAAATGAGTTTGTGTTTTTTTGACTCAGTTTTTGAGATCTACAACACCCCAGAAAGCACTATGTGAAAATATACTACTGCGTTTGCTTGTTATGTATGTGTAAATTTCTGTAAACACTTAACAGTTGGAAGACAGTGACTTGACATATTTTTTCATTCACATTGAGCAGTTGATTATGTGAAAGCAGAGTAGTTATTTTTGTGTTTAAGGAAGAATCTGTTTTGCCTTTTAAAAAGGGTTGAACAATAAGCAATTTTGTCACAAATAATTAAAAATAATGAAGTAGTGGCATACGTGCTAGGTAATAACTGTGTATGTCACTGAATTATGTTCAAGATCTTGCATAGTAGTACAATTTACAAACGTTTGTAAGGATAATTCTCAATATAGAACTTCTGTGCATCATCAAAACATTGTACTACCCAAATAGTATATAACAAAAAAAGGAGGAAAAAACCCTAAACCTCTTTCTGTTCATGTTCTCAAGTGTCTTAGATTTATTTTTCCTTTTTTAAATCTGTGTTTATAATACCTGTTTCTGAAATGTGTCGATTAAAAGGGTGTGCAGTGGTGTCTTCTGAAGGAAGAGGAAGTCATTCCCCGTATCAGAGCTATGGAAGGGCGTAGAGGACGACCACCAAATCCAGACAGACAGCACTCTAGAGAGGAGTCAAGAATGAGACGACGCAAAGGCCGACCTCCGAATGTTGGTAGTTCCAAATTTCTAGATAACACCGACGCAAAGCTTTTAAGAAAGCTCCAGGCGCAAGGTAAGAATTATTTTACTGTTTTCAGAAACAGAGGGTATCAATCTATAGAGAGTTAATGTTTTTTCTGAAGAGGAGTGATATGTTTCACTAGAGAATTAGTATACAACATTTTGTTTTGGAAATTTTTCACATGCTTTTATTGAAGCCTTTTTCAAGGTCAGTAAATGTATATGTGATTCAGTAAACGTATATATGGTTCACATGTATATATGACATACATATCCTGATTTGGGTTAGGATTAAAGGGAAGGCAGGGAAAGGTTATGTTACAGTGGGGGTCTGCTATAGGCCACCTGACCTTGGAGACCAAGCAGTTGAGTCCCTCTATAGGCAGGTAGGAGCAGCCTCACATTCACAAGCCCTGGTCCTCATGGGGGACTTCAACCACCCCGACATCTGTTGGAGAGACGACACAGCAGGGGAAAAACAATCCAGGCAGTTCCTGGAATGCATGGATGAGAATTTCTTTCTCCAAATGGTCGGGGAACCAACGAAGAAAGTTGCCGTGCTGGACCTTGTTCTCACCAACACGGAGGGACTAGTTGGGAATGTTAAGTTCTCAGGCAGCCTTGGCTGCAGTGACCATGAAATGGTGGAATTCGAGATCCTCAGGGCAGTGAAGAAGGTGCATTGTAAGCTCACCACCCTGGATTTCAGGAGAGTAGACTTTGACCTCATCAGGAATCTGCTTGGTCAGGTGCCGTGGGATGTATTCATG
>NW_010338247.1:0-15862 GCF_000700745.2 Antrostomus carolinensis
TGAGTACCGGCTGCTCGGGAGCAGAGCCTGGAGCAGATGCTGTCACTGCATTCAAAGAAAAGAAATCTCTTTCTTAAATAAAGCAAAACCAGAGCTCCAGACACCTCCTGGGGCAGCCTGAGCTGGGCACGGCGGCGGCTTCGCTGCAGCGGTTCGTGGGGAACCATCAATTAGTGACAGAACCGCTCAGCTCCGGGGCAAAATCTTAACGTTAAAATTGTCACATCCCTTTGAAATGAAGCGTCTCAACCGGGCATTGCCCCCACTCAAGGGGGGGGGTTGGCACAGGAGGCTTCACTCGTGTACCCCGACCCTGGAGCACACAGTTCCACGCCGGCTGTTTTGGGGAGCGATGGTCCCTTCGCCTCCCCCGTCCCCGGAGCAGCCGCCGAGCTGGGGCCCGCTGGCTTTGCAGGAATCCTCTGGAAAGGAGCTGGGGAAATGGGGTGAGGCATTCAAGGTGTGTATTTAATTTGCAATTATTTGCACAGAGAAGCAAAAGCATCACCCAACGGTGCTGGGGTTACCTGGGACAATGTGCAGACCAGCAAAGTTCAACCTCCCCTGGGTGTAAATCCCCCCCAAACCCAGGACCAGCATCCTGGGACCCCCCCACACCACCAACATCTGGGCATTTCTCACCTCATCCCAGGAAAAGAACCAAATTTGGGAAAGTTACATTCAGAGGTGAGATTTCTCTGAGGGTTTTCCACTTCTCACCTTCAATTAAAGCATATCATGTTCATTAGAATGTTTAATTACACAATATTGGAATGTATTATTATAATTAGCATCAGCTCCTAGTTACACCTGGGTGTCTTCAAGGGTCCTGCTCACATTCCCCAACAGCAACTCCAGTAGCAAACCCCTCAGTTCCCATCAAACAAACCCAACCTGGAGACATCGTATTTTAGTGACCAACCACCCTCAACACGCCTGACCTGGGAGTGAGGATGATGAGGGCACCTCGGGGGGCTCTGCAGGTGATGAAGGCTCCTGCCAGGTGGGCAAAAAGGTGGGTGAGAGCATGGCCAGAGCCCTCCCTGCACCTCCCACCCCTGGTTTTTTTTTTTTCCACCATTAATTAATATTTTTCCACCATTAAGTAATACTTTTTCCACCATCAATTAATATTTTTTCCACCATTAATATTTTTCCACCATTAATTAATATATTTTCCACCATTAATATTTTCCACCAATAATTAATATTTTTCCCACCAATAATTAATATTTTTTTCCACCATTAAGTAATATTTTTCCCACATTAATATTTTTTCCACAATTAATATTCATTAATATTTTACACCAATAATTAATATTTTTCCACCAATAATTAATATTTTTTCCACCAATAATTAATATTTTTTTCCACCATTAAGTAATATTTTTCCACCATTAATATTTTTTCCACAATTAATATTTTCCCACCAATAATTAGTATTTTCCCACCAATAATTAATATTTTCCCACCAATAATTAATATTTTTATGAACTATCACCTGGCAGTGACACCAAGAGTCCCTTATTTTCCCTCTTCTTCTTTCTTCCCTTCAAGCCCAGGGATGAGCAGCACATCCCCAGCTGGAGGTGCCTCCTCAGCTCCACGGTGCCACCCACTCCCCCCCCCCCTCAAAAAAAAAAAGCCAAGCTCCTTTTAAAGCACTTTTTTTTTTCTTTTTTTTCTTTTTTATTGATTTCATTGAAAACAGAACAAGAAAATGATCAGAGCCAAAAGGCTGCTCCTTTAAAACTGTCCAAAACATTAACAGAAAAAAAAAAAATAATAATAATAATAATAAACATGACGGCATTATGAATGTTCTAGAAGAGATGAACAACAAAAAAAAAACCCAACCTGTTACTGCACTAATTACAGTATTTAAAGAAATATGCAAAAAAAAAAAAAAAAACAACAAAAACCCAAAACAAAACAAAAAAAAAATTAAGATAATGACCTGCCCAGCCACCACACAAAAGGTGATGGCGAATTTATTCACACTACAATACTAACAATTTAAAAAAAGGTTTGTGGTTTTTTTGTTTTTTTCCTGCGGTTTTTTTTTTATACTAAAATCCCTTTGTTTTTTTTTTTTTTTTTTTTTTTATACAATTGATAGTTTATATTCACGTGGTGAGCAAAAAATCACACCAGAATCAGCACCGTTTTTGTTTCGTGGTTTCTTTTTCTTTGTTGTTGTTGTTGTTTGTCATCGTTGTTGTCTTTTTTTGTTTGGTTTTTTTTTTCGTGTGTGTGTTTATGTGGCTGTGTGGTTTTGTCCTTTTTTTTTTTTTTCTCTGTAATGCTAGTCCTCAATGTTTCAGTAATGGTAAAAAATAAATCAGTTTATTTTAACCTCAATAGTTTGTGGTTTAAAAATTACTCCAAGGTGCCCAGCGTTGAGTAAAAGTGATGGGAACAGATGAGCTGGTGGCATCTGGGATCTTCTCGCTGTGACGTGTCCCGTCTGCTGTTGGCCGCAGGCAGTGGACACGAGTCGAGGTTCTCTAGGATATAGATCTCATTTGCTTTATTTATTTTTTAAAAAAAAACTCATTTTCTGAAGAAGTTAGTGTCTTGTATCATCCCCTGCAAACCTTCCTTCTCTAAAATGTGATGGGGAGAGGGAAATCCTTCCACGGATGAACCCAACACTGAGACAGTCACAGGGTGCAGACAAGAGCTGGTTTGGAGGGGAAGTGGCTCTGATCGAAAGAGCCAGGAGCAAAGGGATGGTAAGAACTGTGGGTTTTGTCTTATCAGAAGAGAAAAAAGCCAGTAGATTTGGTAAGGAGGAGGGTTATTTGTTAGAAATGGCCTCTAACTCCTTGGGAAAGGCCCCACGGAAACATCCTGGGAGATGGGGGAAGAAATTCACAATTTAAAAAATAAAAATAATAATTAAAAAAAAAAAAAATCAATCATAAAAACCCCAAACAAACCAACAAAAAACCAACCAGCAGAACCTGCCCCCGGGGGGGGGGGCTGTGCCAAGCAAACCCAAACGCCAGCACCTCCCTTCCCCACTCCCCTCCCCTGGCTTTTAGAAAGAAAGTCCCATCAAGTATTCAAAGTTTATTACAAGTGAACTGGAGATGACTTGGCAGGAGCCATCCCTTCAATTAACAACACTCGCAGGACGGGCGGCTCTCACCTTCAAAGAGAGAGGCCAGGACAGCTCCTGGGTGTGTGTGTGTGTGTGGGGAGGGGGGGGAATAAAATACAACAGCCACCCTTTCCACACTCAACTGTGAAACCCAGTAGCTTTTCCAGGACTGGGGAGAGGAGAACAACACACCATGGAGGTGGAATTTGCTTTTACTTATTCCTCCAGTAACAGTCGGTGGCACAGCCCTCAGTGTCATGAACCCTTGGGTTTTTTTTTTCCTTGAGTGGGGTTGTTGGGTTTGGTTTTTTTATTTTCCTTTTTTTTTCCTCTCTCTCAGTTTTTTATTGTTGATTTTTTTTGTTTGTTTTTGTTTTTTTCTCTTTAACTGGAAATTCAGACAGTATGTGAATCTATAGAGTTTAAAACAAGTCAATCTGTAGGGAACAGAGCCTTCAAAAATGAGTCGCTGCCGTAGCAGAGCTGGTGTCAGGGAGCCCGTTTTCCTGCGTGTCCTGGGCCGAAGTGCTCGCCTGTCGCTGGGCCAGCGCTGAGCTCGAGTGTTTGCACTTGGGTGAACCGCACTGACAGCTGAAGTATTTGCCTTTGATGTCCCAGAACCTGTCTCCATAGTCAAAGCTGTAAGAGAAGAGAAGATGGGGGTCACTGCAAAGAAGTAAAAACAGGAGCAAAAGGGACCGTGTGTCGGTGTAAGACCTGGCACGGTCCTCAGTGCTGCCACAGTTTGGGTTTCTTCCAAAATTTCAAGGGATGGAGCCCATTTGTGGGATCCCCAAGGGACCCTGGAGAGGAGTGACCTCCAGGAGTGACCCTGGGGATGGAGTGACCCAGCTCAGGAGCAGTAGATCCGTTTGTGGGATCCCCAAGGGTCCCTGGAGAGGAGTGACCTCCAGGAGTGACCCTGGGGATGGAGTGACCCAGCTCAGGAGCAGTAGATCCGTTTGTGGGATCCCCAAGGGTCCCTGGAGAGGAGTGACCTCCAGGAGTGACCCTGGGGATGGAGTGACCCAGCTCAGGAGCAGTAGATCCGTTTGTGGGATCCCCAAGGGTCCCTGGAGAGGAGTGACCTCCAGGAGTGACCCTGGGGATGGAGTGACCCAGCTCAGGAGCAGTAGATCCGTTTGTGGGATCCCCAAGGGTCCCTGGAGAGGAGTGACCTCCAGGAGTGACCCTGGGGATGGAGTGACCCAGCTCAGGAGCAGTAGATCCGTTTGTGGGATCCCCAAGGGTCCCTGGAGAGGAGTGACCTCCAGGAGTGACCCTGGGGATGGAGTGACCCAGCTCAGGAGCAGTAGATCCGTTTGTGGGATCCCCAAGGGTCCCTGGAGAGGAGTGACCTCCAGGAGTGACCCTGGGGATGGAGTGACCCAGCTCAGGAGCAGTAGATCCGTTTGTGGGATCCCCAAGGGTCCCTGGAGAGGAGTGACCTCCAGGAGTGACCCTGGGGATGGAGTGACCCAGCTCAGGAGCAGTAGATCCGTTTGTGGGATCCCCAAGGGTCCCTGGAGAGGAGTGACCTCCAGGAGTGACCCTGGGGATGGAGTGACCCAGCTCAGGAGCAGCAGAGCTTTTGTCCCTCTCCACCTCAGTCCTTCCCCCCAGTGAGGTGGTGGCTTCTTGTGGGGAAAAAAGTCATCCATGGGGACAGCACCTACCCGATTTCTTCTCCAGCTTCTATATGCCTTGTGCTGAAGAAGGCAATCCTGGGAAAGCGGAGGTCCTGATGAGACATGAAGACTCGCACGGGGATGAGGTTTGGCTCGCAGAGGTGGTTGATAAAGCGGCTGATGTTGCCGTAGAAGCGGGCGTCTATGCAGTACACTTCTCCATCCTGGAGGAGAAAGGTGGCATCTCTCATTAGGTGAGGTTGAGTTTGATATTATCACTGCTAGTTGTTTAAACAAAACAAAGGACTGAACTATTGGTGGTTCCACTCATACACTCTGGAGAACTTCATGAAGAACAACCATGGAAGGACACCCACTGGAGGTTTAAAAGGACTAAACACACAGACTTTTATATTCAACAGTACCTTGAAAATAGAGTCTCCTGCACGGCCCCCTGCCCCAAGAAGCCTTTTCAAAATGCCCCGAGGCTGGGTGGCACATCAGCTCTCTCCAGTGAAAGCACCAGCTTGGCACAGTGGGGTTGATGTTTGGTGCAGACACCTCATGGGTAACAGCCACCAGACAGGGGAACAGGCATCCCTTCTGTCCTCTAATTGAAAGTGACAGTGCCAGAGCCTCAGGAAAACACAGGGGGTTTTTTTTGAAAGTGAGAACAGAGAAATTCCCTTTTCCAGAGAGGAGTAATATTTTGTTTTCCTTGAAAATAAAAGAACCCCCCTCAGGGCTTTTTTTTTTATTCCAGCAGAGAATGACTTTGCAAAGCAGAGACTTTAATTACAGAAGCTAATTTCAGTTGCAAAGAGGCCAAAAGCAAAAGGATCCATTAGTGATGCTCAAACTCCCTGTTGGGCAAGCACCTCGCAATCGTTAATGGATGAGCTGTGCCAGATCACAGCGCCCAACTGGTACAGGAGCCCAGGGAAGATGGCCCAGTGACTGGGGGAGATGTCACCCCACATGGTCTCACATCACACACAAGTGTTACCAGCTCTCATTTCAATTCTAAGTCATTCCCATCAACCACACTTTTATCCATGGAAATGCCGTGGTTGGTGAGGACATCATCACCCACCATCGAGGAAGATCTGAGCTCTCCACCACGCTAGTCAAGATGTGTTTCTCAAGAAAGGAGCCTGCTGCCTTGAACAACACTGGCAGAGTCCTCACTGTGAAGCTGCTGAGGAGGACAAGTCCCAAAGCAAACTGCTCCCCACCTTGCTGTGAGGGTATTGGGAATGTGAGTCACACAGTGGTGTCCTGGTTTCACCAGGACAGAGTTAATTTTCTTCTCAGCAGCTGGAAGAGCTGTGGTTTGGTTTCAGTGTGGGATTTGTTATGAGGAGAATGTTGATAAGGTGATGATGTTATTAGTTGCTGCTGGTCCAAGGTCACTGTGGTTTTTTGCCAGTTTGCAAATGCAAAGGACTGGAAAGGGGAAGTGTAGTAATTAGCAAAACCCCAAATTAGCATTTGGCTCTGCCAATGAGATATTCCAGATCATATCACGTCATGGTCTGTGTAGTAACCAGGGTTGACTGAAAATTGGGGATATTCTCTCAGGGATCTCTCAGGTTCTCTCATTCTTCTGGGATTGTGGTTTCAGTTTTGGGACTGTCTCGGCTCTGGGATCACTGGCTGGGACAGGCTGGGCATCGGTCGGCAGGCGGTGAGCAATTGCTCTGTGTATCACTCATTTGTATAGTCTGCTATCACTGACCACTGCCCTGGGCAGCCTGTTCCAATGTCTGACCACTCTTTCAGAGAAGAAATTGTTCCTGATATCCAACCTGAACCTCCCCTAGTGAAACTTGAGGCCATCACCTCTCGTCCTATCGCTGGTTGCCATCCATGCCATTCCCTTCAAGACACACCAGGCTGCCCCTCCCAGGGTTGGGGTTCACACTCTTAATGATTTTCCAGGGGCTGACCTAAAGGCAAGGCAATGCCCAGGCAGGCTCTTACTCATAAATACGCAACTCAGGCTAAAGTCCCTGCTGCTTTTCCAACTTCTTAATTACAGCTGGACCCCTCTGTTTACAGACTGACTAAAAGACTCATCACTTCTTACATATTTTTTTCAGCTGTTGAATGTGTGCTGGGTTTTTTGGGGGGTTTTTTGTTGTTTTTTTTTAAAAAAAGGGCAAAAAAATAAAGCAAAGCTGCTTTGTCACTCACTAGCTGGTGACAGAAACAAGACAGAGACTGTTTTACAGCTTGTGTTGGAAGCCACCTCACTTCTCCAAGTCCCCAGCTCACCTCTTCTTCTCCTTTCCCAAGGAAAGCCTGAAGTGATGGGTCTGGCTTAAAAGCTTTACATTGCACTTTTCAAAGCAAGATTTCTGCTCTGAGACAGCTCTCCACAGAGCAGCACGGGGTATCAACCAGAAAAACAAGCCTCAAGTCCCTGCCAGGGTGTTTGATGGATCCCTTTGTAAGTGAACAGAGTATTTTTCTTTTTATTTTCAGTCTTTCAGCTCATCTTTTTTAGGAGGAACTTACAGAACTGCCAATCAACACAGCTGCCAGCCTGTGTGTACATACCTGAGTATCAAAAACTGCACGACTGACCTCAGGATGCTCAAATGGTTTTGACAGAAGAGCATCTCGCATCAAAACTGGTGTGGGCAGCACGTACACGTGGTGTTACCATTTTAACAAGCCCTAAGCCTTACCTCAACCACCTTATATTTTGACTAAAACATAGTGAGGATGTGGTCCTCCTCCTTCCAGGCTTTCAGATCATGCTGTACATCATGATGGAGATAAATACTCCCTTTGTGCTTTCGGGGAGTCAAGACCTTGGATTTGTCTGATGAGGACACCTGCAGATACAGTACCTTGTTGTCAAGGTCAAAGAGGTAGGAGTCCTCTTCACGGACGTCTGCCTCGGAATCAGATATCAGCTCACCAACGTACCTGTGGACAAACAGGAAAAGCAGAAATAAGTTGCTTTTGTAATCACAAGCTTGGGTTTAAACACCTCTTTTTAGGGAAAGGAAAGGATACAGCCCAGATGGCAACCCAGAGCCTTAGCAATGCAGCTCACCTCAAAGCCACCCAGGCAAACTCAGCTTGGCCAGCTTACAGCAGCTAAAATCTGGCTCCAAACTCCATCTTTTTAGGGCAACACTTTTAATATTAAAAATGGAGTCTGACTTCCAACAAAATTTACTTTTTTTTTTTTTTCCCCAGAGAACTATGTTTTGTTTGTGCAAATCTCTTTGTTGGCCAAGATCAACACATTAATCCAATTCTCCTTATGTTCATGGTCAGACTCAGGTCTTGGCTCTCCTATACAGTACTGCAATGCTTGTGCTGTTTACAGCCCAAAGCAAAATGTTTGTGTCTGTCCTTCCTGTATTTCCCAGGATATTTTGATCAATTACATACGCTACATACCTTAAAAAAAAAATAAAAGGTGTTTAAAAAATCTTCAGTCTAACCTAACCTAGCAGGATCCTTGAAAGGATCAAGATTTCTTTCTCAATTCCTCTCAAACCAGAGTAAATCAGAGTTGTGATCTGAGTAACAACCACCTCGTTGTAAAACCTGGTGCAAACCAGTTCCTCCAAGCACTGTGAAGCACGTGCTGCTTGGTCTGCCCTGCGGAGAAGGACTAAATACAACAAACCACCTTTCACACCCCAGAGAGACGCTGGGTTTGATGCAAACCCCCTTGTTGCAGCAGTCCCCACTGCACTGGTGTTCTCATATTTGTCTCCCCATCTCCATCTTAAAACAGTTTTAGACTGTCAAGGTTCAACATTTCCTGCAATTAAGGAGAGAGGAGAGGTTCTGAACCAGAAGAAGGATATGAGAAAGAAAAAGCAGCACAGTGGATTCTGGTACTTAAGTCTTCCCACCTTTAACACAACACTAATTAATTGGTGAGGGCTGGGGGGGGACTTTTCATAAGGGCAGTTAATGACAGAACAACGGGAAATGGGTTTAAACTGGAAGAGGGGAGGTTTAGATGAGATGTGAGGAAGAAATTCTTCACTGTGAGGGTGGTGAGACAGTGTCCCAGGTTGGCCAGAGAAGCTGTGGCTGCTCCTCCCTGGAAGTGTTCTTGGCCAGGCTGGATGAGGCTTTGAGCAACCTGGTCTAGTGGAAGGTGTCCCTGCTGCTGGCAGGGGGGTTGGAACTGGATGAGCTTTAATAAGATCCCTTCCAACCCAAACCAGTCTATGATTCTATGAATTATAAGCAAAGGATTCATAATATAAATAAATATTCTTCACAGCATCAACAGAGACTTCCATGATCATCAGCCATTGCAACAGCATTCTTCTGCAGCTCTTAAGGTATTTTCAAGGTGTTAACCAACCAAAGTGTTAACCAACTATGTCCCCCTGTGGCTCAAAGCAGCTTTTAACTCCAGGCAGCTGGAGAAGAAGAGAGCCATGAAACATGAACCTGGAGAGGACCCACACCCTCTGTGACAAGGGATCATTTGGCTGCAGTTCCCAAATCTGAGCGATCTGGCCAAGTGTCTCAGCCAGAGCAGGAGGCTGCTGCCGCGGGTGATCCTCCTGTTTGCCCTCACCACAGCTTGTTATTTATTAAGCGCTCCCGTAAGGCTGCAGCATTACTGGAAATCACCCGCTCGTTGGTGACCTAAAGCAATAAGAAGCCAGAGAGGGAGAGAAATTGCTGTAGCATGACACAGGAGCCAGCAGCAGCTGAGAAAGAGCTGAATAATGCTGCACGGAGAGGCACTCTGCTCAGGGACAGCCACTTCAGGTTTACAACTCAGTGAAACAACAAACCACAATCTAATTAAAAATTGTTCTTTCAATGTTCCTTTAAAGACTTATTCCTGTAATTCATTTCCTGTCCAGGACTGTTTACCAATACAAATGGTTCCCTCATTTCAAAGTTACCAAAGGATGTGCAGGAGATATATTTTCCTACTCAAAAAAGAGCAGCGCCATCAACCCCTTCATTTAAAAACTCCCAAAGTCAAGGCAGCATCTTTCTTCTCAGCAAAGATGTTCAGCACGTTGATGGCAAGTTAACTGCATCTCAGGGCTTTACAGTGCCACTCATCAACACAAGATCAGAGCAAAGATCCATGCTAAAATCAAGAGCAACATGAAATCCTGAGCACAGGCTCTGGCATTTTCCATGGGGCGTGGGAGATGGGATGCCAGAGGCTTCTCTGGCAGAAGGTGTGGTTGAAATACCTGGTTCAATGAAGATATCTTATTAGAGCATCACTGTTTTGTACTGAAATGAAACCATTCAGAAACCATGGAATGGATGTGCACCAAAAGGAACAGACCAGATCCTCACACACCTCTGGTTTCTGCATCCCACTAATTCAAACCTCTCCAAGAAAAGCTCTTCACCAGCTGTGCCATTTCCAGAATGAGCAGTTACACCATCTGACAACCAAAGATGAACAGAGCAAACGCAAAAACAACCCACAGCAATGTCAGCATAGGGGGAGCAACAGCAACAAAATCAGGGTCCAGGGAGAAACCTGCACACGAGCACCATCCTGAGCATCTGCCAGTGGAAGAACCTAAAAACTCCATGGGAGCCCCATGGGGCAGGGAGGATGACACTGCTGCATCTCCCCTCACTAAACTGCTGCTTCCAGGATGGAGCTGAAGGTACCAGAGCCTGTTAGTAGGAGGGTATGGAGCAGCTGAAGGGTCTGGAGCAGCTGGGGTTTGGGGAGCCCTGGAGATGACAGCAGGAGGGTTGGCTGGCCACCGCGCTGGCTGAGCCTCGCTCCCAGCTGCCAAACTGCTCCGAGTGCTGCTAAATGCTCCCTGCAGAAGCTGCTGTGGGCTGCCAGAGGGACAGTCTGCAAGCAGAAATGGAAAGGGAAAGCATTTTTCGGAGTGATTACAGAGAAAAGTTGAAAGGTATCTGAAGTACAGAGCAGGCTGAAAAGCAGTATGTGTGTATAAAGGCATTTCCACACAGAAAGGGGGAGTTTTGCAAAACAAAAGCGTTGTAAGAACCGTTCCAGATTTCCCCCTCATGTGGGCATATGTGAAAAATGATGGAATAAAACTCATCCCTACACCAATGCAATCATCATCCTTCCAAAGCAGAGTAATAACCTCTGTACAAAGTGGCAATCTGCTCAGAGTTCTAATCCAGAAGTTTAACGCAAAATGCTCTTTTTGCATTAAGAAGCTGTGGCTGCTCCTCCCTGGAAGTGTTGAAGGCCAGGTTGGATGAGGCTTTGAGCAACCTGGTCTAGTGGAAGGTGTCCCTGCTGCTGGCAGGGGGGTTGGAACTGGATGAGCTTTAAGGTCCCTTCCAACCCAAACTAGTCTGGGATTCTGTGATTCTCTTCCACAAGAGCTGCTCCTGTGTGTAAGAAGTCCCTGAGCACCACTGGCACCAGGTCTTCTTTGCCAGAGATGAGGAAAAGAAGAAACTAAGTCTATAGTTTGCCCATAAAAAAAATCAAAGGAAGGACATCAGTGCAGCTGGCTTGAGGAGGAGAGAAGGACTGAAATTGGTGAGTTGAGTAAATAAAGTGTGTGTGTGTGTGTGTGTGTGTGTGTGTGTGTGTGAGTGATGGAGACGAGGAGGAATGTGCATTGGCAAGACATAAATTAGCTCAGCTTTTTAGTATGCAGCTCATTTAGATAATGAAGAAGATAGTGCCTACCACTGAAACAGTGTCATCAGCTCCTGGCAAGGGTGGAGGGAAGAGTTAAGCACAGTTGTGGTATCTGCACCCCATCAGCTCTGATGTGCTCTACAACACGCTGGTCTCTGTGAACTACACCACGATGAAGGGCTGCCCTGTTTCCTTGCTGCTCATTCCTCTTGGGTGTGAGTATTCCAGTAGGATTTGGTAAACTCAGTGTCTTTAGTAATTTGGGAGCAGTTTACACACAGGCTCTGTCCCATCTCTGGGTGAGATGAGACCTCTGGTACCTTGGGGACCTTTGGTACTTAACAGGAAGCCCCAGCTGAAGACAGACTTGAGACACTCCCCACAAACAGCAGTTTTACACTTTATTGCTGAAAAAAAAACATTTTATCATCTGGCAGCTCCTAACATGGAAGAAATACTTGACCAGTTCACTACAGATTTTTCTTTTCCTTCATTTTTCTTTTAAAATTCTGCAATAATCTTCCTCAATTCCTCACCCCAATTCTAGAAAACATCAATAACTAGTTCCAAAAAACCCTAACACCTATTTCCATGAAGTGTATGAGCCCAGTGTATGAGGCTTTGAGCAACCTGGTCTAGTGGAAGGTGTCCCTGCTCATGGCAGGGGGGTTGGGACTGGATGAGCTTTAAGGTCCCTTCCAGTTTCGGTCTGAACTCACTGTAGTATTGCAATGATGAAAACACTTCAGAAAATATTTAATAAAGTACCTACACCACTTTAAAGCCTAAAAAACCGTGGGGTTCAATAGCAGTTTTTTCACTTGATGTAAAATCTAAACATTTTTGTTCTTAAGTACTTTCTTGAATCAGGGCCGAAACATGTGCTTAAGGCCAAGTGCTTTACTGTTTTGCTGAATCAGACTAAAGCCAGAGTGGTGACACTGGAAAAACCTCTTGAGAGGTCAGTATTGAAACAGAAAAAAGATGTGATATATAAAGAAAGTTGTTCCAAATTGCTTTGGCCTTAAGTGTCCATAACCCTTGGTGAACACGTGAGTTGAGCACATTTGCAGCACAACCCCAAGGCATTTTTTTTCCCCCCATGGTTTGTGTTTCAGAGGGGTAAGAGAGCTGAGCACAGATCCCAGAAAGACAGAGAAGGGTGGAGAAAGCTCCAGGCTATGAGGAAAAGGACAAACAGAGCAGGAAATGGAGTCAGGGAACCTCTGACTGAGGGGCAAGCAGCTCAGCTTGATGCCAATTTGATTTGCGTGAAAACCTCTCCTTGAAGAGGAGCAAAACCCATCCCAGCCCTCTGAAGAGGAGCAAAACCCATCCCAGGCCTCAGGAAGCCAGGGGTGTGCGTGAGCTGAGGGAAAGCTGAAGAACTTACTCGCACACAAAGGTTCCCAGTGGAATGTCCTGCATTGTTCGCACTCCCCAGCCCATCTTTTGTGTCCGATAAAGCTGCAATCGAGTCCTGGAAAGAAGAAAGAAGCCATGTTAAGGGCAGCACCCTGCAGCAAGACAGAGAAATGAGCAAAACACCCTGCAAACTTCCATCAGCACAAACTCAAAAGATGATTTCAATATTCAACCTCCTCTAATTCTCACCCTGGCTCCACTCCCACTGCTGCTCTTGAGCATGAGGGATGGGAACTGCCCCGGGATAAGAGATGGGAACTGCCCCGGGATAAGAGATGGGAACTTGCCCTGGGACAAGGGACAGGAGCCCATCAACCCCTTGTCCCTGCCCAGCAGTACCTGGTGAGGTGCACACCTAGGGACTGGACATGTTAAGCACTGAGGAAGAGGGTATGGGACTGGATGCTCTGTGATGAGCCCTTGATACCAGAATCCCACCACCAGCATTTCTTTTCCCTTCCATGCACACACTCAACACTCAGGGGAAGGCAGGGAAGGTGGAAGGGGACTTAAGGTAGCGAAGCTCTGCAGGGAGGGGAGCTCCAGGAGGAAGGCAGGGAGCTTACAGTGAATTAAGAACACCTTGAGCTAAGTGCTCTGATCCCTTTGCCCTCTGCTGAGGCCAGTGCATTTAGCAACTCCATCATATCCAGCTCCCTGGCTGAAAGACAAGGAAGAAACGCTGCAACATGAAACTTCTCAGTGTAATAGCTGCTCTGTGGAATTTTACTGATGGAGTTTAAAGGCAGAGAAAACAATCCTGTAAGTCATTCTGCCTCCTGCTCAGCCAGAACTTGAGTTAAGTGCAGGATGAACAGTCTCCAGGGCTGAGGAAAGCTCGCTCCGTCCCCGAGGGAACCAAAACCCACTCTCAGCAACGCTGTTATCGGAATAAAGAGAAATCCAATGCTCACCTTAACCTCACCCTGTTGCTTTTTCCAGTACTTCTCTCCTCTTCCCCTCACCCATTCCCTCTTTGCACCATCAGCTCAAACCAGGGACTGTGCATTTTCTCATAGCTGCTCACAGTTTTGCCTTCACCAGGGCAAAACGTGACTTCAAGAAAACAATCACGCTCAGAAAAACTGGTTGTAACTGTCTTTTAGGCTTGAGGAAGCTCCCTCATGTTTTGCCTCGTCCATCAGAGGAGAGCAGAGAGCCAAGCTCAGGTTCAGGTTCTGCAGCAGCAGCAGGACCACGGTTCCTCTAACCTCTAAGCTGGGTCAGCCTGCCAGATGGAAACGTGTGTGCTGTTGAGCAGAGTTAATTTGGAGCAAATCTGATGAAGGAAGCACTGAACATGGAGCAGGAGCACCCATGTGTCACGCCACAGCCCAAACACAGGAGGTTTCCTCCTCCTGCCTCCCCAGGGACCTCAAGCACAAGCACCTAACCTTAGCGCCAGCCTCCCGACAAAGGTTCATGGTTGGGGTTTCCAACTCTTCCCACGTTTCAGAAAAAAACACTTTAGCAAAGGTAAAAATGCCAAAGCAACAGCTCCAGCTGTACAGCTCCTAAATAAACACCCACGTAACCACTGCAGCTCTGGAGCTTGGCAGGGAAAACCAAAGAGGGGTAAAATTCTGTTGAAATGCATCGAGTTTTTTCTTTATTTCTTTTTAATGTTGAGAAATGTCACTGAAACTACAAAGCTTGCAAAAAAAAGTGTTGTCAGTACTACAAAAAATTTTGCAAATGCCTTTTTTTTTCCCCCAGTGGGATTCCTTTGAAGTTTGTCCTGATACGTTTAGTGTGGTGACAAACTTCTCCATAGCAGAGGTTCAAAACAAAATATTTACATTTTTTTTTGTCTGGCATCAAAATCCTAACAGTCTAATCAACAGAACCAAAGCCAACAGGTATCCAGGTATCCAACTCAGAGGGAGTCATGTCAGCAATTTGGAAAGAGGTTCTCCGCCCCCTCTACTCTGCCCTGGTGAGGCCACATCTGGAATATTGTGTCCAGTTCTGGGCCCCACAGTTCAGGAAGGACAGGGAACTGCTGGAGAGAGTCCAGCGCAGAGCCACCAAGATGATGAAGGGAGTGGAGCATCTCCCTGCTGAGGAAAGGCTGAGGGAGCTGGGGCTCTTTAGCTTGGAGAAGAGGAGACTGAGGGGTGACCTCATTAATGTTTATAAATATGTAAAGGGTGAATGTCAGGAGGATGGAGCCAGGCTCTTCTCAGTGATGCCCAATGGTAGGACAAGGGGCAGTGGGTGTGAGCTGGAACACAGGAGGTTCTGCTTCAACTTGAGAAGGAACTTCTTTCCAGTGAGGGTGCCAGAGCCCTGGGACAGGCTGCCCAGGGAGGGTGTGGAGTCTTCTTCTCTGGAGACATTCAAAACCGGCTTGGACACCTTCCTGTGTGATCTCATTGAGGTTCCTGCTCTGGCAGGGGGATTGGACTGGATGATTTTTTGAGGTCCCTTCCAATCCCCCACATTCTGTGATTCTGTGATTTTAAGCAGCCAAGTCTGGGTATGCTGGCCTGTATTTTGAATATAGACTGCTAACTTAAAAGATCTTCTAAATTAAAGCTTTGCAGCTTCTGTTACTCTTTATTTTCTTCACAGATCTCCACATGAGAAGTTACACCTCGGTTGTTCGTGCAAACCCACAAGCCATTCGGATGTTTTATGGTCAGATTGATGAAAGAATACCACAGTTCCCATGTGATGGTGGCAAGGGCAGGGTGCAAATATTGACTAAGCTCGTCAACCTGCTGCTGCTTCATTCCCACCAGCAGCACACAGGAACCTGCTTGCATCCCACCACAGCATGGTGGCACCTGCCCCAACTTCTATATCATCTCGGGAAGTCTTGGGTTTTGTGGGTTTATGAGTGAGCTGAGAGTAGAGAGCTAAGACAGCTCAAGAGTTTGGCTGTTGTTCTTGCCAAGATAAGCTGGGTTTGGATCCTCCTTCTCACCTGAGTCCATTCTGCACCACCCGGTTCCTGCAGGTTCGCCAGCACGAGCAGGCGTGATTACACTCAAAGATCAGCGGCGGCTCAGCCATGTTGAATTCAGGCAGGAGTCGGCCGTCCTGAGAGGAGAGACATTCAACACTGGGTTAGTTGTTGTCCTGGTTTTT
>NW_010338248.1:0-19361 GCF_000700745.2 Antrostomus carolinensis
CCAACCCAAACCATTCTATGATTCTAAATAGAAGAGCTTTCTTTTATCTTGCTTATACAGGGAGACATCAGCTATTGTAGTACAGAGGATTTTCTCATCTGGGCCACCTATATTCTAAGGAGTGGAGATGTTGATGGTGGGCCACCTGCATCTCCTTTTCCCAGGGATGTGTGTGATGAGGGCTGGTTCATGTTTGTCAAATCAAGCCCCTGAGGAACTGAGTGTAAATTCATGCTCTACAGCTTGTGGGGAGAAATTATCTCAGAGTAACTTTGATTTGTTGCTGACAAAAAGTAACTGGCTAAATGTCAACTGAGATTTGATTTTACATCCCTGTAGAGATTTGCTGGCTTCATAGAAGCATTTATGGTTTTATCAGTTGGGCTCCAGCACAGCCCCTTCACCAGGTGGGAGCTCCCAGCCCCATCCCAACCATGACCTCTCTCTCCATCACTGGCTGCTGTTTGCACCACGGCACATCAAGTGAGGTAAAGGAGGAGTTTGTGGAGGCAGGCAGCTCCCTTTGCTTCCTCTGTCCAGTGTTGGTGCTTAATGCAGATTGCTTTTGCTTTATAGAAGTCTTTGCACCAAATTACTTTGTCCTAATCACTGTGCTACCTCAGTTATTGCCCGCACAAACATTCCCTTCAGATCAACATACTGGCTGGGCCAGAAATCACACAATTGATGTTTTGGTTTCCACTGCCTTATCTAAATCCAGTTAGTGCTCAAAATGAGACTAAGTCAACAGACTTAATTGAATAAAAAGGCTGTGAGACAACCTAGAGATTTGTGTCTGTGTATGTCCGTGCATGAATTAATCACTAAGCAAACACTTCGCAACAAACAGAGCTGGGCTGAGCAGGATTGTTTTTTCTGTGGCTTGGAAGCTCCTGACACACTGAGGTTGCATGAGGCATTGTTGGGGCTGGCAGGAGGATTAAAACAGCATTGCAAACAACGTACCACCATGGAGAAAAGCTGGGGATGGACAATGGAGCAAGCCATGAACAAACACTTCTGCTTGCTGCCTAGATGAGGAGATAGCCGAGACCCTGTAGTAGTAGCCAAAAATAATTGCTCCCCTGTAATTGTTGCTGTCCGGATATGTGAAATAGCCCTGCTGGCACCCAGCATCTGGGAGGGAGCAGGGATTTGCTTGATGCCCTTAGCTCATTTCTTGGGAGGAAGCTGCCAAACTCCGGATGTCCCCAGCTGGTAACTCCTGCAGACATCACAGGTTTTTTCCCAGCTGTACAGCCATGGCATTCCTCCTGGATCTACAGTTCAAGATAGAAAAGTATAAACAAAATGTGTGGGAATGGCCACACTGGGTCAGACTGTTGCTCCACCTTGCCTCTCCTCTTGTCTACAATAGAGACCATGAGCAAAGTCTTAGAAAAGACCATTAAAACCTGTGTGGGGTCATAGCCAGGATCTAATTCCCACTGTGATGGTGCTACACTAAGCTTCTCCAGAGCTGCAGAAGTAAAAGAACAAAGTTGCAACTTACCCTGGCAAAATCTCTACCTCTCCTTTTTCTGCCACCTGCTCAGTTCATAGGTCTTGTGTTGGTACCTGGTGCAGTTGCTGTTCAGGCAGGCTGCAGAAAAAAATCATAGAATCATAGAATGGTTAGGGTTGCAAGGGACCTTTAAGATCATGCTCAGGTTCATGCCAGTGGTTTATCATACCCATTGCAAGAAGGGAGACTGAAGCTGCAAACCTCCTATAGACCAATTTAAAAGTTACACATACAGCAATAGATGTTCATTGGTTCATCTGGATTACTTATACAATCCAGCTGGATTGTTGAAAACAAAGTCAGGCAAAATTCAAAAGAAAATTATTGTGCAACCTTTTAAACAATTACTGTTGGGAATACTCTGCCCCAGGTCATTAAATATATTCTAATACGAGATGAGTCACATACTTTCCTGGCTGGTAGGACTCCATCAGATGATGGAGAACCTGAATCAGGTTCTTCCATAGGCAATGACAGCCTTATGGACATCTAAAGGTGGCTTTGCCATGAGCAGAATAAAGACAGAGCCTTGCCATTTTAGCTGGGGTGGTTTGAACAGGATTTTGTCTGGAAAAACTTGTCCCACGCTACAGAGAGGCACCACACCTTGCACAGGCCACCAACTTGTCACCACACTCTAACTTTGGGCCAGGACATCTGGCTGTAAAAATGCAACTGTGGTGGTATCCCCTAAACAAAGGAGGGTACTGAACTCAGCTAGATCCTTCCTTCCTAAGGGACACCACAGATGCTGCCATTATATTTGCAACCCATTTGACAGTTCCTGCCCTTTGGCACACCATGCAAGCAGGCAGGACAACTTTTCTAGCAAAAGCCAGGAAAGATGGGAAAGACAATTAGCTTTGTGATCAGGTGCTGTGCGGCCAGAGCGCTACACAATGTCAAAAGAAACTGCTGCTGAATGCCCCGGTTTCAGTATACTAGAACACACAGTGCTATATTTCATTCCTTTAACAAGTGCTGAATATGCAAAGGCTCTTTTCCCAGCTTCTGTCTTCATCTTGGAAGCTGAGGAAGAGCTGTGTACATAATTATTTTCAGATGGCATCCACTTTATTGATTATCTGAGCAGGATGCACAAATAATGGCAGATAATACCAGGAGCAGAGAGCGAATGAAGCTTGCTCCCTTTTGGGAAAAGCTAAAATAAAACCATCACGTGAATGGGTTATTGAAAACAGGCTGGAATATATTCCCTATAGTCATTCTGAAAGTTCAAGGGCAGGGGAAAAGGAAAAAAAAAAAAAAAAAAAAAGAAGCTGTCTCTGCGTTCACTAAACTTCTAATATCTGAAAGTGCTTAAAAAACCCCACATATACACTTTTCTTTTTTTTTTTTTTTTTCATACAATCATGGAAAAACACACTAAGCTTTTGACTCAATGGTTTTGTTTTTCCAGTGAGTCCCTTCCAGGTTCCATGCGCCATCTCATAGTCACGTCTGCTGGGTGAGCTTCGAGCTAACGAACTTTAGAAGAGAGCTCTGTGATTTTGCCACATCAAGTTTCAAGTATCGGCTTGCTGGAAGTGCAGTGAAGAGGGAGGAGGGAGGGAAGTGGTGTGAGCTTTGCCAACACACCTGCACAAGCTTTGGGCTCTCCTGGACACTCTGCGCGCTAATGATGTATAACCTGTAGAGCCTGGCAACACGCTCGCTGAAGACTATAACAGACAGAGTGTGCATGCCTCTGATTTCTAATTTCTTAAAACAAGTAATAAACTGCCCCCCTCTCCCAACCCTATGCTGTAGGTAAATGCTTAGGATGGAAACTGAGAAGTGTTCAGCTGGGCAGAGGTTCTAACAAGGTGAGGAACAAATGACAATTCAATTATGGTATTTTAGGTCCATGTAATTGCCCTTCTAAAGCAAAAGGAAGGAAAAAAGCTGAAAGAAAGACAGAGTTCATTTCAGCTCCAATATTGTGCTAATTTTTCTTTTGACTACTAGAGATGCAGCTGGATCCTATTTCTAATCCACTTTCAAATTTGCTTGAATTAAATTCCCAGATCACTGCTGTGTTTTCAAGTTGAAGTGTGCATTGTAGCCAAGGTTTATATTGCAATTTCTGGAGTTATGGAATGATGAGCTCCAATACAGGAAAGTGTGTTGTATGCCTGACTCCTGGAAAAAAAAAAAAAAAAAGGTTGGCATCAGTGTTATTTGGAATTAGAGCTCACTTGTAGAATAAATAGCCTTGAAGTTAATACACTGGACTACATTTTACATTTGGTTCCACCCACTGGAACTGGTGGGTATGGAAGAGCAAAAGCTGCCATGGTGGAGAGGTAGGAATGGGAAGTGTTATTTAATTATAAAACCTAGATATTTTTGAACTTTCATCTGAAATTTAAAAGTTCCCCTATTTGTTTGGGTCTTATTTTAATAAGAAATTAACTTTCTGGCTAAAATAGCACAATAGGACTGCCCTTGCTTTGAAATACCCATGCTTTCTCTATTGCTATCTGAATCCCAGTCTAAAAGCTGACAATTCTCCTCCAGTATCCTGTTTATGACTAAATCCAACAGCATAGTCTTGTTAGACTTTGCCACCTGGAAAACACCATAGTGCACATAAAGTTATGAATCCCTATATTCTCTGGGCTTTCGTATCTGCCATGACAATTCCCAGCCACTGCCAGGTGAAGCCAGCCAACCAGTATTTATGGAAAATCAACAGACTAATCATTTCCAATAGTGGGACACAATTATGATATAATTGCAGCAGTTTATGTTGACATCCAAGTGGACAGATACGAGCCAAAAATTGGAATAACGGCTCCACCCATCTACTACTCAAATGTAAACAAGCCAGCATGGTTAAAAAGAGGACTAGAAGACAGGGCTCAGGCGTTTCCTTCAGCTGTGTTATGGTTTGATTGCCAAGTTGCCACACAATCTTCCTGCCAGCCAATTTATCCAGCTGTAAACTGACCCTTGCCTCACACAAAAAGTTCAGTGGCTTCTTTCAGCATCAGCTTCTTTTAAACAGGGTTAGAGTGCATTATTGTCAGCAAGAGTGAGAGACTATATTTTGGAGATTGGGTTTGTAGGGTCACAATTTAAACCTGTTAAGTACCTAAAGTCCAGCTCAGCCTTGGCCATGATTAGCACTGCTGTAGGATGCACGTTACTGCCAGCGTGGATCAGGGAATACCTGCAAAGGGGAATAAAATCTCTGTGCGTACAGCTGGAGCTGGAGGTGAATGAGACTGGTAGCTTTTTACAAAAGACTGAAGAGTGGCTCCTTTACCGATGGATGATTGAAAATCTGGTGGTGGATTGTGAGGAGTCTGATGTGATGTCAAGGGAAATTAGTGTAGGTCTTCAGTTGAAATAAATCAATCTAATGGTCCTCATGCTGACCAAAATGCGTTAGTTTACACTAGCTTTCTCAACTAGTAGTACCTTTCACAGCAGAGTTTCTTACAGGAGAAGAAAAAACTTTTTCTTACAGCAATACTAGAGTCAATCCCACTCCACTGTGAGGATCCCCCTTAATGACAGAAAGAGAGAGCAAAGCTATCCATGTTTGGGTAGGGGTGGTCCTGAGAAGAACCTTGAAATTACACTTGTAATTTACTTCCTTGTCTCTCACCAAGTTGGCCTAAATTAGACTAAATTAAACTCTTCTCCAAATTACATTTCCATTTAATTAACGACCTTGAATGAAATAGCATCTGCTGTTCATTGATGCACCTTTGTGTGCAGTGGTCCATCTATTCCTCCTGATAGCATCACCAGGAGAAAATAGGTGCTGCTAGGCTTCTCACTCCTAAACACAAGACTGGTTTGGCCTGAGTATGGCATGTATCTGCATTTCTGGATATCACAAACATCTTCAAGCGGGGTGGATAAAAGGAAGGTCTCATGGTGGCTGGGGCAGCTTATACTAGTAGAGGATCTAGCTTGCGAACACTTGCACCTGTGGTGTGAAGACAAATAAAGGCCCGTGCTCCAAAGTATGGTGAGCTCCCAGCCTCCTAAGCTGTATAAAATCCTATTTCCTTTCTACTTGTGCTAAATGTAAAAACAGAAACAAAGACACACACCTAAATAAACAGAAAAGCACAGACAGCAGAAGGGAAGGGAGGCCCTAGTACAGGTCGTACGCCAACTAGTACAGAGACATGTTTTCTATTTGTGGTCCTTTGTATGAGACCTTACTATATCATATGGACGAGAATGTGCGTGGGAGACTTGGACAACACTGGTTTTGCAAATGTCTCACGATTGCAGAAACACCTGCTTTACATTATTTTTCTTGCTGGTCCACAACAAAATTCCTCCCTGGTCAACAGTTCTCAGCAGGCTTCATTTCTTCCTTCTCTGTGGATGGCTCAAGTCACTGTTTTCTAAATCCTGGGCCACCACGAGATCATACTTGAACCTCCTTGAGTAGGAGGAGGAATACAGAAGGCAGAAGGGCACTTCTGCGCAGAATCATGCCAAAATTTTGGCTAGAGGACCACAATCGCATCAGACTGCTTACCATCAGGTGGCGGAAGTGGGGCAGGAGGGTTGCCCAGGCCAAATGGATGGATCTGTAAGACCCATCTGTTTTTGCCATGAAAACCTCACAGCCCACACCTATGCAACACACACCACTCCAGTCACCACAAGTTATTACTCTTGGTCTCCATCGTTTCCTGCAAAGCTGTAATGGGTCTAAAAGAGTGTCCAATGAAACCAAAGGGACCCTTTCCATTAACTCAATGGGCTCTGGATCAGGCCCAACATCTGTTTGGCCTTCTCTGTACACAGCATAGCCAATTTATTCTTTATCCATTCCTGGGCCTCTTTCTCCAATAGCATCCATATTTTTCCTACTTATGGTTGTCATTAGCTGCACTAAACACCACCCCTAGAAAGAGACCAACCCTACCCCTTTGGCAGCCAAGTCCCTGGCACGGCAGGGCTTCAAGTGCTGCCCCAAACCCTTATCATTCCAGAGAGATAACAGTCTCTCCTTCTTCCTTGTTCACATTTTCAGGCCATCCCTTTAAACTGACAAGCTTTTCCTACTCTTCTCTTCCCATCAAGGATGGGGCTGGTTGTGCTATTGTATTGCAAACCTGATCAAGAATCAATGCAAAAATGAAACAGAAAGGTCCAAGAGCCTGTAAGACACCCGAAGAGCACTGTCAGAGCAGGACTAGCCTCTCTGAACACACATTCCCATCTTTGTTGATGACAACCCTGGCAATAACTTCCCTGGCAATCCAGAGTATGAGGGAGAATAGCCAACAGGCAGCTCCATATTGGGGTTCAGAGCTAGAGTAAGAGACCTAGCAATAATTCTCACAACTATCTATAGAAAATATCCCCATACCTCCTCAAGTGTGAATATATACACTGTGCCAGTTCACAGCCCTTCAGTTTCCATTCTCACTAAACTGGTGATTCAGATTGAAGAGACTAGGATGGGACCAGACACAGGCCTTTTTTAGGTCCCAGGCTGACAGCAACAGCACTGGCCCATGAGACACCATCCATTCACTGAGCAATACACAGTATTAATTTTTTTATGACTTTGCTGAGCCCTTGGATCTTTTTTTTACCTGTCACACATGGATACCCATGCCATGAAATGCATGTCATTGCTAAGCAGAGCAATAGCCTTCACTGAGAAGCCGAGCAGCTTCTTACAGCAGAAAAACAGGCCTCCAATGTTAAATCTATAGATTCTTCCAGACACGGTGCTACA
Source organism: Antrostomus carolinensis (assembly GCF_000700745.2). Classification (NCBI taxonomy): domain Eukaryota; kingdom Metazoa; phylum Chordata; class Aves; order Caprimulgiformes; family Caprimulgidae; genus Antrostomus; species Antrostomus carolinensis. The sequence goes on from NW_010338248.1 coordinate 7,251, forward strand.
GATTCATTTTGGACACTGCTATTGTGTAAGTGAGAATCTCATGCAAAAAACAGCTTTTCAACATACCCCAGAATCAAATAGGTTTGAAAATGCGAGTGTGACGCCTGAGGCCAGATGTGTGGACTGGCAGGCTGCTGGCACTGTGCATAGGCACATCTTCATGTCAGGCAGTTACTCATCCCTGCATACTTCCCTGATAAAATCTGGATTGCCTAAAGCTGGTATTTTCACTCCAGTTTCCTTATCAAGGTATTTACTACCTCTTGTCTGTACCTTGCAGACTGAGGGTGTTAAATGCTCCCTTACTCTCTCTGCGGTACAGTGAGCTCAAGAATGTAGGAGCTGTTGTACAGGATGGGATTTCTAAACCCACTGGAGCACACAGTGGGTGGCTGCTAGCCTGGGCTCGATAGGATCTCACTCTGTTTGTACCTGGGATGTTCCTCTTTTGATCCTGGCTTTCTGCAGCTGGTGGGTTCCTTCCTGTGTTTCGAGGCGTTTGTTGTGGAGTCTTCTGGTAGTCCCTGATTGCATTTTAAAAGCTGTTGTCTCCTGTGGAGGGTTCTACCCTGGTGTAGCTGCTGTACAGCTCTATGAAGAGAAGGACAGTTTGGGATGAAGTTATCTCAGGAGTGGCAGGAGCGTATATGGCACCTCAACATATACACAGAACATATTTTTCTCTCGCCAAAATAGAAAGCATCTCTGTCTCTCTAAATAACAATATTGAGATAGGTCTGTTATTACAAATGCAAGCTGCCCTTGGAAACTTTGAGTAGTCCCTTTCCAAGAGCACCCCACACCTCTTTCCCACTCATTGCTGATACCAATCACGTATTTTAGCCAATGGCTCTCACACCCTCCTCTTCCCATGAGAACAACACTCTGAACCCTGCACAGGTTGTCCTTGATGGCTCTGCTGTTCCCCTCCAAGCTTAATAAAAGGGGAAAAAGAGGGACAAGTTCTGAAACACAGGATCTTAAAAATTATTAATTTCCTTGAGGGAAAATATTATTTGATTACTCATTTGGGAAACGTAAGCAACAGATCTGTTTCAGCTTGATTTCACAAATGTGGTCAATATTTCATCAGTTTCAGAATAAAATTTGTGGAGATTGATCAGCTGGGTTCACATTGCAATGGAGGAGGACACAGTTTATTTTGGGATGCTGATTCTACAAACAATGCTGTCCTGAACAACTCCCGTGAGCATTACGCTATAGGAATATATCTTGGTATCAGTCAGACTTAAAAGGAAGCCTTTTGCCTAAACTCAACCAGAAGGAAGTAAGATACAATTTCATTTCAGAACTAACACCAAGTTATTTTAGTTAAAAAGCCCAACAACACAGAGTTTTTCAGACTTCATATAAAAAGATGTTCTTCTGACATTTCTGCTCCAGTTATTTATTGCTGTTTGGGATATAGAAAAAAAAAAAGTCAGAACTATTACTTGGGGTAGATTTCTCAATTACTTGAAATTTCTGTCTTGACACAGGCTGGCTGGAGACAGAGTGATGTCCCTAGCTGCCTTTCCTAGAGCAAGTGCCCAGCTGTTGCCAGCATCAGCAAACTAGTTTAAATCCCACCATTACACTCCCCATACATGCAGTGCTCTTGGGATGCTAGACAGCAGTTAATGGGAGCCAGGAGAACAGACCTTTATTTTAGAGTATTTAAACTCTTTGTGGTCTTTCTGCTGGAACAGGTTAGACTTGGATCTAAAGTTGTTGTCATATTTGACAGTGTCCATCCTGGCAAGAGCACTCTGAACTCCACCAGCTGAGCAAAATGAACCCTGTCCACTGGCAGTGGTGAAGGAGAACCCGGCAGGCTTAATGGGGCTGGCTTTTCCCATCACTTTGGTTTTTGTACAAGCCAGCACTGAAAACAGAGAGATGACTGCATATCTGAGGTGGTGCTAATTAGGTGCCAATTGCAATGAAGACATGATGACATGGTCTTCAAGAGCTGGTTACCTAGAGTTGTATCCTGCATCCAGGCTGTAACCTGCTTTGCATCATCCCTCCTGCTGGTATTAAGACTAGCTAGGCTAAAACCAGCTTGAGACATGCCTGCTCTTGTTGTGGTTTCTCTCAGACTCTCTTAGGAGCTGCAATTTTTCGGAGGTGTTGTGCACCTGCCACAACCCCTGCTTCCATGCCTGGGTGTTGAGTGCCCAGAGCATGGGGAGGAGCAGCCTGGAGCAAGAAGCATAGGAAGGCATATGCTTTGCAAAGTGCTGATCAGCAGTTTTGCCCTGTCCTACAACCTCCAAAGACAGTGCACGGGAATAAAACCTAGGGAACTGTGTAGTGCGAGAGCCCAACTCAAAAAATTACTCCTGTAGTGAAGAAACCACATAATATATTCAAGATGTCAGAGGTTAGCCATGGTGCATGTGAATCATGCTGCAAATACCTCACCTTTAGCTTTAGCGTCATAATTAGATTACAAAGTTTTTATTACGGTTTTAAATTCTGCCTTTGTAGGTTGCTGCCCAGCTGTGCACTTAAATCTGGTTTTATCACACTTTCTGAGCTCATCACATTTAATTCTGCCCCTACAATGCTGGATTAACTTTAAGGGTCGCTGAAGTCAGAAGTCACTCACCCTTGCCCTACTAATGGATTCAGACCATCCCTGCACGGCCCCGAAGAGCGATGTGTACAGTAAACTATATTTGTTGGCATGGTGGAAGGGAAGGGGCATTGGGGTTGTTTGTTTATTTACTCCACCGCTGTGCTTAGCTATCAGGATATTTGCACAGATTACTGCGTTGATGTGATGTTGTTTACCTCTGTGTAATAGCCTGTTTGCAATGAAATCTTCTTGGCAGCACCGGTCTGAGAGCTAAAAAGGAGAACATTTAGATTGGCCTGTAAGAAGCAGATGGCTGATTAATGAGGTATATGTACCTGTATCATCTGAGGAACTGATCAATTGTCTCCATTCAGAAATCTAGAAATAACACTGTGCTGTCACACTCCTGCCAGAAAGCCCAGACCTGGTATTTTATGGATCCTGTCTCTGATGTTTGAAGCAGGCCCAGAAGAATGAAAAATCATTATTTTTTTCTAAGGGTGACTTCTTCATTCTTTTTTCTTCTTTTACCAGCAAAGATTAGATGGGTTGGTGTTAGATACCACTCAAACAAGATGATTCATTGGCCTGAAAAATCCATAATGTAAACAGGTAGATAAAGGGGAAATCATATTATTTCTATTTAAAAAAACCCCCAACCAACCAACAACAAAAACAAACAAACAAACAAACAAAAAAACCCCAGGAATGAGGTACTGAATGTCCAAGTGATTTACATGAAGTCACAAAGGGAGTCTGAAAGGAATTTGGGAAATAAAACTCGCTCCAGTGGAAAGGTCACTTCTCTCTTTCTTGCAGGGGAAAAATTTGAACAGAATTAGAACAGACCTGAGCCAGAGATGGACAGCAGGGACTTTAATGAAAAATGGAGGACAAAATAATCACTGAGTAATGCTATGACAAATTTTGACCTTTGCCATTCAGTGACTAGACACAACATTTTGGAACCGAGGTTAGTAATCTTCAGCAATATACAACCTTCTCTGAAGGAATGTGTGGTGATTAGGGCAAAGAATTTCACATGGTCACAAAATATCTATCTCAGAGTCCTGGGCTTATAAAATACTCTATTTCCTCCATTAATTGTGTCCACGTGGAGCTGTAACTAAGTAGCTGAAACAAATAAAACCAAACTAATATTGTTTCCTTTTAAAATATTTCACTTAATTTGTGGAAGAGGTTTGGGCTCATTAAAAATAGACCATCCCCCATGAGGGCTTTTTCCTTTTCTTCTATAAGTCTCTCAAACAATCCTCAGTAATGTGTATAGCAGCACACTCCTCCTCAGCACAGCCCTAGCTGGAGCCACTCTCATTTGACTCAGCAGCTCCTGTTGTGCTCGGAAGCGAGGGCAGGCAGAGCTCATTTGGCTAAGCAAAGCGAGGCCTTGGTGTCTCCTGATGTGTCATTGCTCTGAGATGAACAGTCAGTGGTGCTAACTAAAATTTTCTTCTTCCACTTCCAGCTTATTAAGAAACTCCAGTCTTTCCTCCCACATAAAGGTTTGGTTATCATGATCTATGGGTTTTTTTTGTGGAAACGACAATATGCTCACTGTGACTGAAGCTGTAGACCTCAGCTAGAGCCTACATAGTTGAAGGTATTGTGCAGGCACTTGGCTTCTTCTGGTGGATCTTAGTCCGTTCCCTAATCTTCCAAAGTACGCTATGAATCTATTATGGGTGACATCAGAAACTGCTGTGTCATCAACAAACCATGACAATTCCTTCCACTCAGCTGTCAATCACAAAGCAGTCGACAAAGCACACAAGACAGAGGTAAAGCGCAACCTGAAGCAAGGATGTTAGGCTGCAAGAACAACCTCCAGAAATGACCAAAGAATTCCACAGATTCCTTTCCTGTTTAACATAATTTTTTCACCTTCATCAGGATATCTTTCCTCTTAAGTCCACTCCTCCAAAAAAAAGCATCTGCAGACATGACTCTCTAAACATAAATGAGAGAAGATCTGGTGATTCCACATAGTCTCTCTTGCGAACTCTCCCATTGCTGTTGTGGTCTGACCTGGAAAGTGCTTGCACTGCAATGTCATTGGGGCAATGCCAAGACCCAAAAGTGGATGATGGATGGATCTGACCAAAGGGTAACAAATATGCAAGTGTTTTCAGAAGTTACAGTAAGCTTAGAGCAGAAGTTGAGACCATGATCTTCTCTGTGCTAGCACGTTTCACAAGGTAGTAATGCCCTGTTGGCACCCAATGTCCTTCCCCTGTCCTCCACTACTGTGTGGCCCCAAATACTCATCAGGTGTCTGGGACAGATGTCATGGTATGTATGCTTCAGCTCTGTTTTATGAAGACATTTCCATAAAAATGGATCTCCTCTCTGAGTTTCTCCTCCTCTCTTACGGGCTTGGTCGCACTGTAGAAGAATTTATGACAATATTATCAGGCAGCAACCAAACTATTCATGAGGGCATCCCAGTCAAAAGATGTAGAGGAGCTCAGAGGACCCAGTGCCGGGTCACTCCAGTTTTTCTCATTGGTTTTATTCTCCTTCTAGGGAGGAAGACACATCTGGAAAATTACTGGTGTCCTGCTGTTCACTATGGACACCACTGGGAACTGGCATACGGTCTTGTAAACTGTGATTAGATCAACAAAGTCATGACTTCTCTCAAGGTCTTTAAAAATACATTTTCCTAACTGATAGATTGTACTCAGATCCTTTCATTTTGGTAGTAACGTCATCATGCACATTTTCCTTTCTCCCTCGTCCTTATTTTTGATCACAGTCTTTTTAGATGCAATTAAAAAAAAAAAAATCATTCCATAATTCTCTTTTCTCCCCGCACTCTCTAACTCTGGGCATGAACACTCTTCTCCCACCAGAAAAACAATATAAATATAAACAGCCTCTCTGCTCTGGAGGAGCTGAACCTGAAGTGTGAGGCTTTTCTAGACCATATGAAAAAGCAACTATTATCAGTCTTTCATTGGCATCGTCATCGTTAGTAATATTAGTATTATTATTGCTTGTGTTAGAGCCCCCCTTAGAGATGATAGCCAAGATCAAGGCTTGACAACTGTTCAGATGCTGTACAGACGTAGTATGAAGGCAGTCCTTGCCCTTAGCAACCTAAAATATATCTGACCAATGCAGACATGAAACAGAGTGCAGAACATTGGGTAAGAGACTCTTGTCAGTGTGAGAACCAGAACCCAGCTTAGTTCATCCTGTGTCACTGTCATTCCTCTGCTACCTCTCTGAAAATTTGATTTCTTCCTTCTGCAGCCTCTGCTGATCATAAACATGGCTGTACAAAATGCCTCTTCTTAATGCAAGGTGCAAAGCCCAGAATTGCCATTGCTCAGCCCCAGGGAACACACTCCCAGCAACTGACTGGGATAGCAGTGAGGTTTCACCCAAAATCTTGTCCTCACTGTAAGAGTCGTGAGAGAACTTGAGTGGGATGAAGATTTCTGCCCTGAGTATATTTATTCCAGAGTATAATGTTAAGGAATGCACTAGTCCCAGGTGACTTCAAAAGAGCTAATTCAGGATCACCTCTCAGCCCCTGGGAGCTGAGAGGGAGAGATGGACCTGTTGACTCTGCAGCACCTGGGAAAAAGGCATCTGACTGTAGGAGGATAAATCAGCGTGTCTAAGTCATTCTGCTGTCCTCTGAGGGACAACATGCAAAACCGACACACCTGACAGAGGGCTATGTGTTGCTTCTATCAGATCTGTAAAGAATCATCCGGTATTATGAAATATTTAAAATGTTATGATTGTAACAGAATATCCCACTCAGACATATCATGGGAACCAAAGAGGTGAAAATATCTGGCAGCGGTTCACCCCGTAATAGTGACTGTGCATGCAGGTCACATATGTCTATACAGGCATTTTCTGGATCATGTCTATCTCTGCGTCATAAATGGGAGACACAGACATAAGAACACTTGGTTTTAAGGATTGAATCACTTGGCTTTGAGAAGATTTTATCTAGATAAAAACTTAATTGATTGTAATTGCTTATTTCTTGGGTTTAATGAGATCATAACTACACTTTAATTGGTTTAATTACCAGAACATAATATTATAGGTATGTAATGCAGACCTGTAATATAGTTATACAATATATTATATACGCTATACATAAGGAAATGCAACAGGTAATATAGCACCACTTTTCATGAGAATTGTTACTAGGATTATCAGTTGTGAATATTCAGTGACATGAGTAGAAATTTCCGTTAAATAATGTCTTCAGGATTCAGCTCTCCTTGTATAAACTTCTAAAGACAACATGCATATGAAGGCTGTGAAATACGAAATTATTTGTAGGCTAGGGCAGGATTTGGTTTCAGTAAGCTTGGGGTCTAAGTTCCTCCAAGATGTTTAGGTACCTAGCTCCCATTTCAAATTTCCATGTTTGCTTCAGAAATACAATTTTTCCTTTAGGTTTTTTCAAGGCTGGCTCAACACTCACAGCATTTTTGTCAATCTATTGATTGTCTGCATTTTGGAAATTCCTATTAACAGCAGCTCAGTGTTTTCCTAATATAATTGTTTAGATCTCTCCAGTGACACAATTAGCATCTGGGAGAAACCAACTGTGCAACTGTGTCTTTAATTAGCTTACCATTGTGAGTAGAGGTGTTATGTGCCAAGGCAGTTATTATACCTGACAAGGACAATGTATTTACAATGGGTGTTTATACAGGCTAATTCCTTGTAAAAATACCTTGACATAAAGTGCTCCACCTGCCTTCATGTTCCCTATCGCAATTGCTAATTAATATTATTGTGCTGAAAATGATCCTATCAATTAAAGCCTCTTCTGTCATAACCACTGCTCCCTGCCTACCCATGCCTAATTAACCTGCTGCTGACTCACATGCCGGGAAGAATGTTCATCAGCCAGACTTCACCTCCCTGATCTGATTTCCATTACTCTGCTTGGTTTTACATGTAGCCCTCCATCCAGCTAAGCATTTGCCACCCCTGAAGCACACTACCCAGTTGGTCTGCCTCTCCACTCAGCAATTCTTACACTGAACTACTGCTGCTCATTCAGGGTTTAAAGTTATATTCAGGTCCATGGTAAAGTTCTCATTGATTTGATCAGTTAATTAGGCTGACCATAAGTATATATTTGAAGCCAAGTACCATCTGATTCACTTTGCTAGTCACACTGTTTAAAATACAGCTGAGAGTGTGCTCCGTGCTTTTGGACAAAATTATTCTGCAGGACACTGCACACAATGGTTGCAGCTGCTCTCAATTTTATCTATATTTGTCAAGCTAAAATGATGTTTATATTGCTTGCATAAAGAAGACTTGATCCTTCAAACTGAAAAGGAGTGGAACCGCTTTGTAGATCTGGTCTCTGGGAACTGTGATGGGGACTGGGAAGGACAGTGGTGGAAGCCCTGCCATTGGTACCAGAAGAGTCAGGTTCAAAGGGTGACTTTGCTCTGTGCAAGATGCTTTAGGCTTCTATCTAGGTATGTAAGGGTACAAGGAGAAGTCCAATGGCACTGTCAAAAGAACATTATTCACCTTTCAGGAGACCACCTCTTCTACCAAAGAACTCTTGCATGGCTCCGGTCAAATTGCGAAACCTCCGTGTTCTTCTGTTTCTCATCTGTTACAAGAGAGATAATTACAGAGGTGCTAAGAGGATAAACTTAGTAAACTCTGGAAGGTGTTCAAAAAAAGAACATGTAAAACAGATGGGGTGAGACTAGTTACTCTTGTCTCAAGGCATGGCTGAGCTCTGTAGTGAGACAGACAGGGCTTCTGGCCAACTGAAAAATCAGCGGTGATGTCTCAGTGGCCAAGGGGGATGGATGAGGGCTCTGAGGATACAGGATTGTCCTCTCCAGGTTTGCTTCAGATCAGCTGCTGAGAGATTTCTGACTTTCAACCTTTCTTGGGCCTTTTCAGTGATCAACACATCATCTGGATAACCTTGGAGGACCACTTTTAAAGTCAGATTTCTGGTGTCCCTCTGTGCAGCTACAAACATCAGTGAATTACACAGAGGGGGAAAAACCCACCCCAATCTTCTCTTTTCAAAAAAAAAAAAAAAAAGGAAAAAGAAAAAAAAAGACTAACTTAAAATATGGAGGAGCTGGAAGCTGCTGTTTATTCATCCCAGCTTGCTGGGCTGTCCTCAGTGATAAAGCTGTTTGCCACCCATTGCTCAGTGGCACTAGAGCTATAATGTTAAACTAGCCCAATGCAGTGGGGGAACCCATCCTGGCAAGATGGGGCTGTGCAGAAGGAAATGAAATCTAGAGAGAAAGGATGTCAAGTGATGAGCCACTGCCTTGGGACGAGCTGTGCAGTACCTGTTAGATATTAAATTTTAGGCAAGTGTAATGAAATCTTGTAGAGGGATGGCAAAGTAAGATGGCCCACAAGAAAGGTGGGGAGGGACTTTTTATAAGGGCAGTTAATGACAGAACAAGGGGAAATGGCTCTAAACTGGAAGAGAGTAGGTTTAGATTAGATATTAGGAAGAAATTCTTTGCTGTGAGGGTGGTCAGACACTGGCACAGGTTGCCCAGAGTTGTTTCTGCCCCCTCCCTGGAAGTGTTCAAGGCCAGGTTGGATGAGGCTTTGAGCAACCTGGTCTAGTGGGGGGTGTCCCTGCTGATGGCAGGGGGGCTGGAATTGGATGATCTTTAAGGTCCCTTCTAACCCAAACCATTCTATGATTCTACGAAATCCATCTGTGCCCTCTAGCAGATAAAGCATTCAAACTGCTCTTTCTAGAACTAACCAATAACAACAGAAATAAACAGAAAAAGGGAAACAAATAAAGCTTAAAAATTGAATGCATCTTCCGGTGTACAAAATTAATCAGTGAATCAAATGGGCTAAATGAAGAGATATGGAAAAGTCAAGACTATTTTACATCCATGAAGTCATGGGATTCTTGTAAAGAGAGGGAGAGGAAATATTTATTCTCAGAAAAATGCAACAGTGCCACTGTGAAATGAAGCAGGTGGTCATCACACTGTGTCTGTGTGCCTTCAGCACTAACTAGGATTAAGGCATTGCAGAAAATGTTATACTTAAACCTGTTCCCAAAGCACACCAGGATACCCTGGCTGTGAAGAGCACCTTTCTCCCTGTAGGTCTCCCTCTGGAGCAATCCTGTCTTTCCTCCTGTAAGGGCTGGAAGGTGGCGAGGATTCACCATAGTGCCTGTACATCACAGGTGTACAAACACTCTTTTTGGGAATATTTGTTATTTTCAGGGACTCCCATAGGACCTGAAGGTATGAAGCACTTCACTGGATCAGCACTTGCTATTGCCACTATTAATAAAAATAATAATAAAGGGCAGGGAAAGAAATAATACTGCAGCTTCCTTCCAGCCTTGAGGTCTGTGTGTGTTGGGAGAGCAGGGGTTCCACAGGGCACTCAATTCTGCTTTCTTTGAAGCAGCAGTAAATAGAAATTTTTGGTAAAACTTCAGAAGAACCATATATGTTTGTGGTTATATAGGATAAATATAAGGAATACACATATATTTATTTGAACTACACACTCCTACTAAAGGGAATCACTTAGCAAAAGCAGATCCCTTTTTGATGGCACTTTGCTTTGAAAGGAAAACATCCAGAGGAAAAAGAAAAATGCCAAGAGCACTGCAATTGTGCCATTTCAAAATTTGGAGCATGAAGCATTTGGATTTTTCACCTTCAAGTTTTAATGTAGATTATTACGCAAGACTGAAAAGAAGGAATGGAGACAACAGACTCAGACTCACTTTTTGGGAGGGAAGGTGGAAGAGAAATTTTTCTTTTGGGGTGATTCTTAAACTCTTAAGTCAAATGTCAAAATTCCTTCTTGTCAGGGCATCCCATTTAAAATATTGCTTATAAGTCTCTCCTGTTACCACCATCACCGTAGAAGCCACACATCTCATCTCCTCATGTACTAGTCCTCAGAGTAGCCATGGCGCACAGCTGTGGAAACTGAGGCAAGGAGCAAGTAGGTGAATTTTATAACTTAACAGAGAGCATCACTGACAGCGCTAAGTGACAAGCTTTATATTGTGAGGCTGTGATCTACAAATCTGTCAAGAAATCCCCTTTCTGCCCTGTTTTGAGTAAGCCTGGGTAATGACAAAGAGGTTTTTGTTGTTGCTGTTCAAGGAGTTGGCTGTTGGTTTGGGCTCTCACACTCTCATTAAGGAGGCAGCAAGGAGAGGAGCAGAGCACTGATCCCAGTGGGAACACATGTCCTAGGTTGGCCCAGCTGCAAAATAATTCTGGTGTGCCATCTAGGCCAAAAGCTGAGTCTGGGATCTGCTACATGGCTAAGTTCCCTCCCTGTGGGAGCCAGAGCAAGTGTGGTGACAGTTACGGGGAAGGAAATTGAAATGTTTTGGGGAGTTATGGCATGGAGAGGGACATCTGTGGCAATGGGCTCATTAAGTGAAGAATTTGGTGTAGTACATACTGCAACAAGGTCATATTCTCAGAAAACTAGAACTTGCCAGAGAAATGAATGAAATGAGCCAGGCTTATGATTTGGTTTGATTGCTTCCAAACTCATCTTTAACTTAACTTCTTTTCAAGGTCATCACAACTCAGTTTACATGAATCTTTGGGCCTAAGACTCATCTGGTGCAAGCTGGAGTGAATCCATTTAATTCAAGGGGCCCTTGCCAGTTTACATCAGATTGTGGTTATTTTTAAGGGTAGTTTATTAAGAAATATGTAAGTACTTATTTCCAGCTATACATTTTGAATAAAGCAAGTAAATCTGAAACCTACCAGCATACAGAGCATTCTTCTTTTTTTTTTATCCCAAGCCGTGGGACAAGTATCTCCTATGTTGAATCACTTACACTTTAGTGTAGGAAACCCAAGGGTGCAAATGGCATCAAGATTTCCATGGAGTCTTCCCCTGTGGTGGGTTGGCCCTGGTTGGATGCCAGATGCCCGCCAAAGCCCACTCTATCACTCCCCCTCCTCAACTGGACAAGGGGAGAAAAATATAATGAGAGTCTCGTGGGTTGAGATAAGGATGGAGAGAGATCACTCACCAATTACTGGCACGGGCAAAACAGACTCCACTTGAGGGGAAAAAACCCTAATTTTCATTTATTACCAATCAAATCAGAGGATAATGAGAAATAAAACCAAATCTTAAACCACCTCCCCCACCCCTCCCTTCTTCCCAGGCTTAATTCCTTTCCCAATTTTCCACCTCCTCCCCCCAGTGGCACAGGGGGGTAGGGAATGGGGGTTGGGGTCAGTTCATCACACGTTGTTTCTGCGGCTTCTTCCTCCTCAGGGGGGGAACTCCTTCCCCCGCACCAGTGTGGGGTCCCTCTCACAGGAGACAGTCCTCCATGAACTTCTCCAACGTGGGTCTTCCCATGAACGGCAGTTATTGAACTGCTTTAGCACAGATCCTATCCATGGGGTGCAGCCCTTCAGGAACACACTGGTCCAGTGTGGGTCCCCCACGGGGTCACAAGTCCTGCCAGAAAACCCGCTCCAGCGTGGGCC
>NW_010338248.1:19490-21737 GCF_000700745.2 Antrostomus carolinensis
GTTCATCTGCTCCACCATAGACTCCATGGGCTGCAGGGGGACAGTCTGCCTCACCATGGTCTTCACCACAAGTTACAGGAGAATCTCTATTCCAGTGCCCAGGGCACCTCCTCCTCATCCTTCTTCACTGACCTTGGTGTCTGCAGAGTTGTTTCTCTTACATCTTCTCAATCCTCTCTCTCTAGCTATGAAGTGTGCAGCTTTTTTTTCTCTTCCCCCTCCTCCCCTTTTTTGTTCTTAATTATGTTCTCACAGAGGTGTTACTGATGGGCTTGGCCTTGGCCAGCAGCGGGTCTGTCTTGGAGCCAGTGGTATTGGCTGTGGCAGACATGGGGGGAGCTTCTGGCAGCTTCTCACAGAAGCCAACCCTATGGCCCCACCCTGCTACCAAAACCTTGCCATGCAAACCCAATACATCCCCAGTCCATCTTTTGCCAAGAAAGAACATCCTAAGGGGTGCTAGGCTGGTCACTGTGCTTAACAGCGGTGACAGCCCACTGTGCCACCAGGAGAGAAACTGGGACAGAGTGAAGGAGACCTGCAACCTCCCACATCCAACTCCTGTTGATCCTCCTTTAGCATCCCTGTGCTTTCACTGGCTTCTCCCCATCTGACCCAACTGATCAAGGGGGTGCAACTCCCTTAAAACAAATGAGGCCTCTTCAGATTACACCAGATGAGGATTTGGCCGTGGGATTCAGACAAGTCCAGGTCTGACAACCTCATGAAAGAGCCTGGATGAAAGATGTATCTGGAAGAAACAAAGCCTTGAACAAACCCTGGGCCCCATCTCAGCTTTCAAAACTGACCAGCTTCAGCTTCCTGAACCTCAAACAGGCCCTCTCCAGATTGACTTTTGCAGATTCAGGGAGGAAGACCAACCATGAGTTACCTCAGTGCTAGGATGGGCTGGCTCCAAATAGTCTCCTCATGCAAGAGGGAATCCCGACTTTGTGAATTACTTTTGAATCTTCATCTCTAGTGGTAATTCCTCTGCTCATGTCCTAGTTTCTAGCCATGGTGAATTGCTTTGCCCTCGTTCCTACAGACCTGTATCCATGGGAACATTCCCCATCCCTGGGAACACTCACAGGTAATGAATGAAAGTATTTTCCCAGGGAGAAAAGACTATCCATAAGTTTAAGAAGATAAAAAGGTGATTACCTGGATTGAACATAGTTAGCAGCAGCAGCTCACTGAAAAAGAAAGATGGACATGCACTTGCAATGGTTTGTAGGAAAATAAGGTTAAGACCCATTGATGACCCAAGGACCAGCAGATTTTTCACTGCCTTTTGGACTGTAGCCTTTAAACACCTCAGTGCAATAGTCTCTAAACAAGATTGAGACCTCTGGGTATTATCTGAGTATAAAAAGAATGAACAGTATCGCCTAATGAAGTATTGAGTAGGAGAAATACCTATTTTGCTCTATGCTTTTTATTTATTAGGGTTTTTTTAACATCCTTTTGTACTTGAATAATTGTCTCCCTTAGCAAAAATGGTACATGTAATACATGGCAGAAGCAGAGAAGTATTTAAAAGCTATAATTACTGCTGTTTAACAATTAGTAGTTCTACTCAAAGATGTTTTGAATAAGATTTATAGTATGTTTTCTGATTTTTAATTTATAATTACGGAGGACAAGCTTAGCCTTGAGTATTTCTCCTCTACAAAATTTAAAATAATATACAGTACACTCTTGGTCTGTAGAGAGGGATACAAAAACAAGAAAAAACATGTAGGAAGAAAAGGATAATTTTTTTTGTATGTGTAAGCAAGGTTTTAATGCAATAATTAAATTTACCATAATCAATAAAATGTGTGAGTCAAGTTTATTGAAGTGGCTATTTCCCATTGCATAATTTCCCTGGGGAACTTTCATTTTTAATTCAAAAATAAGAAAAAAAAATTTAAAAAACCCAAACCCCTGAGCACTTACTGTAAATATGCCAGCATATGTGTGAGGTTAAGAAAAGCACGAGCCTACACCCAGGAATCAAAGAGGGGCTTACCACTGCTTTGACACTAATTGTAAAAGCTGAACATTTTCTAGAACCATAATCAAATCTTAACTGCCATGGGGGACTCATTCAGCAGCTCACAGTAATTCTAATAAGATGCAGAGCCTTTCACCTTTAGGTCACCAGTTCAAACCCACTCTGGGTTGGTTAGTAAACAGAAGGTAAATCCCGAGTCCAGTGACACACCAGAGCATCTAGAGTAGATGCCAGAGCAGCTGTTGGGC